>NW_001889888.1:513534-708594 GCF_000143565.1 Laccaria bicolor S238N-H82
CAATGTGCCTGCCATCAGGAGAAAATGCAACTGAAGTAACCTAATCATCATGGCCTTTGAGAGGATCCATGACACTCTGACCTGTTTGAGCATCCCACACTCTGACTGTCTTGTCATCAGATCCAGAGACAATGTGCCTGCCATCAGGAGAAAATGCAACTGAAGTAACCTAATCATCATGGCCTTTGAGAGGATCCATGACACTCTGACCTGTTTGAACATCCCACACTCTGACTGTCTTGTCACCAGATCCAGAGACAATGTGCCTGCCATCAGGAGAAAATGCAACTGAAGTAACATAATCATCATGGCCTTTGAGAGGATCCATGACACTCTGACCTGTTTGAGCATCCCACACTCTGACTGTCTTGTCACCAGATCCAGAGACAATGTGCCTGCCATCAGGAGAAAATGCAACTGAAGTAACATAATCATCATGGCCTTTGAGAGGATCCATGACACTCTGACCTGTTTGAGCATCCCACACTCTGACTGTCTTGTCATGAGATCCAGAGACAATGTGCCTGCCATCAGGAGAAAATGCAACAGAACTAACCCAAGAATCATGGCCTTTGAGAGGATCCATGACACTCTGACCTGTTTGAGCATCCCACACTCTGACTGTCTTGTCACGAGATCCAGAGACAATGTGCCTGCCATCAGGAGAAAATGCAACTGAAGTAACATAATCATCATGGCCTTTGAGAGGATCCATGACACTCTGACCTGTTTGAGCATCCCACACTCTGACTGTCTTGTCACCAGATCCAGAGACAATGTGCCTGCCATTAGGAGAAAATGCAACAGAAGTAACACGACCATCATGGCCTTTGAGAGGATCCATGACACTCTGACCTGTTTGAGCATCCCACACTCTGACTGTCTTGTCACCAGATCCAGAGACAATGTGCCTGCCATCAGGAGAAAATGCCACTGAAGTAACCAAAGAATCATGGCCGACAAGTCTGAGGAAACATTTCTCTGACCAATGTTCCATTTGCCCAATCTCCACAGTCAATGTCTTCTGAAATAACTTCAGAAAATGCAAAGAGACCTTTGAATTTTGTGGAGCAAATGGCAGTGCTGACAAATAAATATGTGGTGCTGCATTAGATATTGGTGCCAAAAATTCCATGACAAATCTATTTGCATCTTTTGCAAAGTCTGATAAGCTAGGTTTTGAAACCTACATCATTTTCATATCAGTATCATAGTAAATTATACATATCTTTACTCACCTTGCTCCAATTTGCAGTTGACAATAATAGTTGAGCAGCATGGTTTACAGTTCCCATCAAGCTCATAATTTCTAGCCAGTGTAAAAGATGGACCATCAAAAATGTCCCCAATGCTTCCTGAACTTTCAGCTGTAGTATTTTATCACAATCCTCCTGCAGATAGCTGGCCCAGAAGTAGCTTGCATGATCTAAGGCTGTAGATTTGATGCTCTCAAGGTGGTCATTGAGCTCTGGTATGTTTTTGTTCAAAATATAGGATGTTTTTAGATCAAAGAAGTTAAACCTTAGTTTTGCATTCAGAAGTTTCAAACAAGACCAAGCAAAGCGGAAACTATAGAATCGAGGATCAAGCCACAAGTCTTGAGAGTGCTCAAAATCAAGAAGAAAATCTGCCACTGACTGGTGGCAAATACGCAAATAACCTGCATCACTGATGGATAAAATTGGGCTGAGTTGACCCAGCATTGAATTTAGTAACACATCTTTTACTTCCAGAAGCTCAGTTAGATCTTTGATACGAAGTGGATTCTTTGCAATGATTATTGAACCCAGAACCAACTTTAAACTGGTTTTCTCTGGTTTTCTGAGACCTTGCAAAGCAACAGAAATAATCTGATGATACAGTATGTCAACAACATCAATTCCTTCTCCAGAATGAGCAGAAATGATATTTAGCCTCTCTTCAGGATCACCTCCATCAAACAAGATAAAATCCATTGCAGATTTAGCCCAGACAAATAGTCCAGCAGCTTTTCTCACAAGAAATGATATTTTGTCTGGACCAGGCCACTTTGGAGGCAACCAATTTGCCTCAGAAAACCTTGCAACAAAGTATTTTTCAAGGTCATCATAAGTCTGAGCAGAGACCTCATGTCCAGTATTCAGATTATGATAAACACTGACAGATCTTAGTCTACTCTGAATCTTAAGATAATTGCGGCTTGTAATGAGTAGTTTCAAAGATTTAGAGAGGTGAGACCAGGATACCAATGATGGCAACAGTTTCTCATATGAATCACATTCATCAAGAGCATCAACAACAACAAGAAGAGGCTCCACAGCAGCCCCAAAAACTTGTTGTAAAGGCTTGACAATAAGATGCTCAAATTGCATAGAAATATCAAGGCCTCTGATGTCAGCTTTCTGAGTCTCCAATGCCTGAGTGATAGACTTTCCGAAATCACTAGATCCTGAAGAAAAGTCCAAAGCAATACGTCTCCATAAGTTGTCTGGATCCCGAAGCTCAGCCTCATCACGACGGAAAAAGAATTTCCCAGAGAGACAGTCAAAATCAGCAACCACAGTTGAAGCAATTGTTGTCTTCCCAGAGCCAGGACTGCCAGAAAGCCAGAAAATATTAGGCTCATTCAGATCATTAACCCATGTGTTAATAAGAGTGAGCACATCCTTCCGGGTCCCAGGCATACACCTGTCTCTTACTTTGCCATGTGATGGAGCCTTGAGCTCTTGCAGCCATTTTTGTACCTAGATTGTTTATAAATGAATAAGCTAGTGATAGATTTTACCCAATTTATAACTTACATTTGACTGGTCAGCTATATCTGCTACCTTGGCCTCAAGTTCTCTGTTGTCATTGATATTGATCTATAGGATATCAATGGTGTCAAGAAAGGGGCATTTTAAACAAGCTGATTACTGACAATATTTGCAGAATTAAAGACACCATCATTGATTTGAAAATCATGTGCATGAGCAAACATATTTCCCTGAGATACTTCAGAAGGAAAAAAAGTTATCAAGAAATAATATCAGAAAGCAAGTTTGTACATACCATTTTCTGTAGTTGTGGGCCTTTCACCAACATTTCTTTTCTCAATAGACATATTGGGCTCAGTCATTATGGGACCTTCCTGAACATCCCTCTTGACATCTGTACAAATTAAAAAATAACACCAAGGTTGAATACTTATAACTTGACTCACTTGGTTCTTCCTCAACACTGAGACAGACATGAAAGTTGGGCTGAATAATCAATGAATGAGATGATAAAGAAAGGTGAATATGTATGATATACACTCACAAGTGCATTTAGTTTGACCTGGAAATCTGCAATATATTCTTGATCCTTTCTGAAATTGGCCAATCTCTTGTATGGATTCTGTTGTTGGATCTTGATCACTTCTTCTTTCAAATGGTCCAAAATGCTAGTGCATGACTTCAATCAAGGAGGTATCCACAATAAAACCAGTAAAACCACACACCCTCTCAAATTATCGAAATTGGGTTGCAACGTCAACAGGATTTGACTCTCATTGTATTGACAGGTAGCCTGAACAATTCCCGCCATCTTCTCAATGAAACTCGCAGAAAAAGTGGCCCAATCCTTCTTATTGATCTTGAATTTCTGACGTTGTCGCATAGATAGACGGATGGAATGGTTGAAGTAGGGACACACACCTTAACGATCCCAATGATGGCTAATGCCTCAACGACCGCTGCTTTCAGAGGTGGAAAGGTGTCGCCAGACACAGCGACAACCTCGAGCGCAGAAAGACCGCCGCCGCTGATCACTTGCAGAACGTCGTTTCCCGCGGGATTTAACCCAGTAGTATTCATATTGTTGGTGTCGTTGGTGTCGTTGGTACCGATAGTCGCGTTTGCGTTCATGATGATGGTGGTTGATAACAAGAATGTTAGAGCGTCAATCAAACGTCAATGACAATTGCCTTGAGGGTGTTGTAGTCATGTGACCACGACTCGACAAAATATTATAATGTCTTTTGTACCAAGAACTGCGACAGGAGATTATGGGTCAAGCTAGGTCCCCTTCCTACGATCTCTTAACTGCTCTTGCTACTGAAGGCCAGTTGCTCCCCCAAAGCACGGATCTGCACAATGCAATCCTCCCACTAACGCTACCGGTTGCTGTTATCCAAACTCACACCTCAACTCGAACTAACGCTCCCTTTTCGTTGTCCCACTGTCCCCACCCACAGGAACTCGAGACTACCGAACTCGGTAGCCGACCACGGCCTTCCACAGCACTAGATGTATGGCCTATGGCAAAGCCAAACCACGGTGCAGCATATGTATTTTCCCCCCTCATCCGTTCGGTCGTTACTGAGAAGCCACAGTGCCCCACGACGCAAACGAAACCCAGCTGCGGCCGTCTCGTCTGATTCAAATCCACGCAGCAATCCCTGCCCCACGACGACGTCGAACAACCACCGGAAGTTGACCTCCTTGATCGTATGTCACCCGTACGATCGTCCTCCGTCCCCTCTCTCGGATGCGAAGTGTCCGGCAATTAGCCGTTCCACCGCCCACCCAAGCATTGTCAATCCGGGGCGTTACACGTCACCTCGCAGGCCATCTGTTAATAAGAAGCACACTGCAGGTTTGAGGAATTGGAGCTCTAGATCGGACTGGTGAGAAAAAAGGAGCGGAGTAGATGAGATCTCACCTACCAAATCAAATCGATTGGCCTACCACAGCCGGGCCCCATATAGTGCTAACGAGCTGAATGGAAGACTGAGATGCCCAGTCCCCGAACAACCCGCGATATTCGAGATCATGGCCCCGCCGAACAGGTACTATCGATCCAACTTGAATTCTGGAAACCTGAGGGCACATCAGCAACGGCTGAGATTTTAACATTGAACGAACCTACATCCTCCAAGTATCCGACGATCCCTCGTGTCCACGGTCATCTGCCACATCAGTCCACAGGGTTGTGAGGCTTGTCAGGTGATGATCTTTGAATGCTGTCTCGTTTTCTTGAACTCCCTAGTGGGCAGCGTGAAAAGTTGACCCTCGCCATCCAAAATGGTTTTAACTATGAGGAGGGTTAGATGAAAGCGACGAAGAGTCTAGATGATCCTTACCTGCGTTGAAGTAGCGGTAAAGAACCTCTCAGGAGAAATGGAAATGGGCGCCCGTGAGCGGATTGCGATACACAGACCTTGGTGCTAGATAATGTGTGTATGAGTGGAAGACGGATCTGAAAGACAGAATATTCCTCACCGTTGTTCATCGGTCCATCAAGATCATCTACACATCTGAGATTAGTGCACTCGATAGCGTCCTGTAAGCTTCATTGGTGGAAATCGCGGCCATGGCCTTCATTGAAAAACGATGAGGATGCGGCAAAAGGAAAGGAAGAGTGTTGGGAGGCGTGTGGCAGACGAACCGACATCGGAAACCCCAGGATCGCGGCCTGTTAGAGGCAGTCGAAAGTCTACGCGAAAATATTGTCCAGAAACAGATGAGGACGTCGAAATAGTCACGTCAGATTGATTCTGGAGTGACGAAATGAGATGAGAATGTTAGCAGATGAGAAATGAGGACGTACTCATTAGGTGGCATGGTGTCGAGGGGGTGGCTCGACAACGCCTTATCCTGAAACGGCGCGATGGGCCAGACGATGGGCCCTCACGCGCACGTAGAGCAGAGAAGGTGAGCATCCTGGCCAAATCCTGGCTAGGAGAGTGATGGTTGTGACGAACGAAGTCGTGATTGATCTTCTCAGGTTGTCAACCAGCACACGTGACGCTCTCCCAACGCCACGATTTGGCCACGATGGAAGAAGTTGAACCCTTCCCTAAAGGCGTGGTAGTCTCATCAAGCGCCGAGCAGACTGCTAGTATTTGATCACGAATTTTTCTGCACACGCAAGAGCTGCTGTATAGATGGACTTATTATTAGTTTGAGCGGCTCTTCCTGGGCTCCTTCAAGCTATAACACCCGCATTTCATCCGAATACTTACCAGAAGTGGCTTAGCAGACTGATAGATAGATAGCAGAGTTCGAGAAGAGTTGTGTGCTACATAAATACCCCACAACCTTCCCTAATAGACTCTACTTCTACCCATCTGAATCACTAGCACCCATGGCCGAACCAGAACCTGCACAACCACCACCAGAACAAATAGGCGTCGTCTACACTCCCTTCACCGATCCTCAACTTAATCCGCCGGACGCAAGGGATATCATCAGGAAAAACGTGCCTCAGGGGATTTACTACGACGTATATTCATTCGACTTCGTCCGCATCCAATGGGTCGACCTTATTAACAACATCAGATATCGCGTCGTCACTAAAGCGTATTTTGCGAAGCTCCTCCATTCATCGGCTCGCCCAGGTGTGTCGATCACCAAATGCGCGTTAGGGCTCGTCTTTTTGTCGGTGGCTGATGGATTTAGGTAAGTGTTTCCTGTCTCCTCTTTCTATCTTGCAACTCGTAGTCTCACGTCCTTGCCGTTGGAAAGCCCTATAGGAGAATACCTCTACGTCCTTGACCTCTCCTCATTCCGAGTGAGCGGGTACCAGCCTCGCCATGCAGTGGTTATGGGTTGGTTTCAGGAGAAAACGCCGCTTCCAGGACGGAACGGACGACTAACATACGAGGTCGATCTTTGTCCACGTACGATCCTTCGTCGAGTCGTCGAGTGCGTACATTCCTCTTCCTCTTCCTCACCACCCTTTCTTCTTCCGCTAACATCCCCTCTAGAAAAGCCAAAAACGAACTCAACCTCTCCTTCCTCATCGGCGTCGAATCCGAATTCATCCTCCTAAAACAAACGCACCCCATTGAAGCAGTGAACAATCACGGATGGTCCAACTCCGCCGCTTTGCCCTCCGGCTCCGTCGAAGCCAAGGTCTTGGAGGAAATAGCTGATGCCTTGAGCGCCGCTGAGATAGAGCTGCAGATGTATCATGCAGAAGCTGCCCCGGGACAATATGAAGTTGTTACGGGGCCGTTGGGTCCACTTCAGGCAGCGGACGCACTTGTGCATACGAGGGAGACGATTTACAATGTTGCTAGTAAACATGGGTTGAGGGCTACATTCGCTCCGAGAGTTTATATGGATAGCTGTACGTTTCTCTCCTCTCTACCATCCCATTATCTAACTAACTAAACCACGAACACAGGCGGAAGCGCAGCACACACACACATATCCATTCACTCCTCCTCCTCACCATCCCCTTCGACCTCCTCACCAAACTTGACATCCCTCGAAGCTTCCTTCCTAGCTGGGCTCCTCGCCCACCTCCCCTCCTTAACAATCCTCACACTCCCCCTCAGCGCCTCCTACAAACGCATGGTCGACGGTGCCTGGTCAGGGGGCACCTACGTCTGCTGGGGGACCGATAATCGCGAAGCTCCAATAAGGCTATGTAACGCCACCTCTCCCGCTTCCCGGAACTTTGAAGTGAAATGCGTAGATGGGACATCGAATCCGTATTTGGCGTTTGCGGGGCTTATAGCGGCTGGTGTGGAGGGTGGTGTGAAGGTCAATAGGGCACTTGAGGTAAGGGATTGTAGTGCCCATGGAGAAGTTGGGAAGACGGCGGCGGAGATGGGGGAGGAGGAGAGGGTAAGGTTTGGGATTACGGAGAGGTTGCCGTTGAATTGGGAGGAGGCACGGGAGGCGTTTAGGGGTGATGCGGTGCTTGGGGAGGCGTTCGGGGAGGCGTTTGTGAGGGGGTATCTGAATGTTAATAAGGTGCGGTTTCTGATTTTTGTGCTGGAGAGGACTAACTGGTTGTGGGGTGTTTTGTTTCACAGACGTTGAAGGAGAAGATGAGTGTGAAGGAGAGGTTGACTGATGGGCTTGATGAAGAGGCGACTTTGAAGCTTCTTGTTGAGAATTACTGATATCACGAAGTTTATGGAGAGCGCCACGGATTCCGTTATGCTGCCAGCTTTTTTCCAAACCTTGTACATATAACATGCAATTGTACAGTACTTGAACGTACATAGAAATACACGTAAAATAAGAGTACCAATAACGAGTAGAACAATATTAGTCTACATTGTGTCCGGAATCGTTGCAAACGATGTCCTCGAAAAAGTCTGTCTGGGGAATTCAACATTGGACGTCAAACTGAATCGAAGTGGCAGCGAATCAATCCCACCACAAGCTGTTCACCCCGAAATCTTGCCAAATATATCCAAAGCTCTCCTCAGCCCACCATGCATCCGCTTTTTCACCATCCTTCGTGAATTCCCCGTCGTCGTCGCTGCCCCAGCAGTCGCAGAGGTCGTCGTCGAAGCAGCCAACGGATTCCCACAAACTTCCGCATACACACAGTCCCTCCACGCCGCATACATCAACACCACAAAATTCTGCCCCTCCGGACTACCAGAAGTATACGGGGTCGTGTCGTGCCAGTTCAGCGGGTTCACTGCTGGGGTTGCTATTCCTGTTTTTGTGATGTGTGGGTTGCCGGAGGCGTCGTAGGCGCCTAGGACGGCGCGGATGTTGTCGGCCCAGGATATGTAGCTGGAAACGGAGGAGGAAGAGGTGGAGTTGGAGGAGTTGGAGGAGGAAGAAAAAACGTCGGGACGGAGAACAGCCATTCGATACGCTACGCTCGCCAACAGCGTACTCCCCGAAATCTCAGGGAACCCCTGTCCATCACCACTCGTATCGTTCAAATAATTCCTCAACAACCCAAAACTCATCGGCGAGCTCATCGCGCCGTCTAATATCTCCTTGATGTACCCTGTCAACCCCTCCACCGCATCCGCCTGCGCAGTCCCATTGAGTTGTTGCGCGAAAGGGGATTTGAGAAACGTAGCGAGGACGCGTGTCATCCCAGCTGCGGCCCACCCGTTCCCCGTCGACCAGAGTCCGGTGTCTTGGTTTTGGGGACCCATGATGTGCATCCACGCGCCGCCGCTCGAAGGTTGAAGGACTTGTCGGTAGAGTTGGCATTGGGTGTATGATTGGAGGAGGATTGACGCGTTTTGGGTGTCTGCGCCGTAGTAGGCCAGGAATGGTGGGACCATGTACACGAAGTCTGCCCTGGGCGCATGGGGTCAGTACTTGATGATGGAAAAAATGGGAAGAGAGGGGTACCAAAGCTCAGCAACGTCCGGACGATGCGATATCGCCCCATTCGACCATCGTGGGATCTGCGTGAGCAGCGCATCCACCGTCTCCTGCGCAGCAGCCGTATACTCCCCATCCAACTTACCCAACATCACCGCACTCACTCCCAAACTCGACGGATCACCCGCCGCACCGCTGCCCGCACTCAACGCCGCATACCCCGTCCCAAAATCCACTTTCGACGATGCATAGTTCAGAGCGATCACCCTCGCTGCTGGTAGCGCTGGTATCGGGAACGGGGTCGTGCCAAAGACGGAGAATTGGGGCGTGAAGAGTTCGAGTTGGGCTTCAGCGGATGTGCCGTATTCCCAGGAGTAGCGGGGGAGGGATTGGGCGAGGGAGAGGACGTTTTTGATGGAGAAGCCTGGGTTGTAGGGGAGTGGGTTGTAGGTTGTTAGCGTTGCGGAGAGGAGGGCGATCGTGTTGAGGATGGTGTTGTTCCCCGCCATTGCAAGGCGGTGGTGGCGAGGAGATCAACGTCGAGGGCGTCAAAATAACGAAGATGGCAATCACTGTCAACAACACGTTCCTGTCAACCACTACTTATAGTAGTTTGTGCCTGGTAAGGATTTCAATTTGGAGACCTCGTGTATCACACTACTCACGGTGGAATCAACGAATCATAGCGAATCATTGCCTCAGTTGAAGAAATCGCGCAGTCCCCAGCGCCGGCGGCCGATGGAACTTTGAAAGAGTGATGGACGACAACGATCAAGAATTTCGGGTGACGGGCAGAAGCAAACTGAAGGTTGGACGAAAGCTTTCAAACACCAGTGTGTCAGGGGCATCTGAGTGATATCCGCTCATGATCACCACCAACTTCGACATCTTTAGGACAGTATCATCAGTGCTTCATATTCGTATTTTCTCTTCTCGAGACTTCATCCTTAGCCCACAATGCACAGACTTCCTCCGAGGCGCAACATCGCTCGGTATCCTAAACTTCCGAACGCTCGTTTTTCAACTGAAAAAAGCAATAGACTGAGACAGACAGTAAGGGCCCTAGACTTTGAAGCTACCAACTTGGTGAACTACCTCACGAAGACGTGGCGAGCTTCCGTTAATATCAAAATAAGAATTCTCAGTGGTGCGTCGTTTTTAGTATAATCTATTATATAAAATACAACGTCCTCTTAGATTGCCTTTCTGTTTCTAAGAGAAATCCTCGATACAGTGATGGACCGTCTCCTCAATGGCGACAAGGCTAGCAAGCCCAAAGAAAACCTCGCTCTCTTTCGTTTCTCCAACTTTCCCCAAGCCAACCCCGCTTATTTCCCACCATATCCCACGGAAAGTATAGGGTGTTTCGCCTTGGGCGCCGCCTGATATTAACATGGAGTCGGCCTTCAAGGGGGGGTTCAAGTCCCACCAAGCCGTTGCGACGTCACGGTCCCCCCTCGGCCATCTGTACACCCTTATGATTCTCACGGGCCTCGTCCTCTGTTCTTCCTGTGCACATTATTGAGGATGTCTTAACCACTGCCTTGACGTTACTTCAACAAAATTTATCAACACATTTTCTTGCCTACTTCCAGGAAAACACATTACTTCCGAACGTTCAACGATGGTTAGGAATCCATGTACTCCCCCCTGCTCACTCCATTGAAATCAACAACCAGAGGAAACGCGCTGACCACTGCACTTCTTATTATCATATCCAAGTCACCATTCTCCGGCGAAGTAGAAGTAAGGCGCAAGTTTCGTAAGGTCCAGGTGCCGGGAAACGAAAGGATGCCCATCTCTTCACTGAACTGGAAATGTAACTTGAGCAACGAACAGGTAGAAAATAACTGCACAGACGAACCTGGGAAGAATCGCTAGGATAAAATACATCAAAACCATTCTCGTGATGTGTGACCTTACGGAACTTGATACTGAGATCCTCGAGATGTGCAAGGTTGTGAGATAAAAGATGAAGAAGCTGGGGGCTCAAAAAGAGAGCATGGACGGCAAGCTTTCGAAAATTTGACTTGTTCACAAAGCCTTGTGTGAGCTCTTTCAAGTCGCCCAATGTAAAGAAACCAATCCCCAAATCTAGATAGGTCAGGGTATTGGTGTACTGGTGCACACACTCCACGAACCCACCCACGACGTCGTCAAAATACTTGTATATTTGTATTGTCAGATTTTTCAAGCGGGGAAGGGGTACCTGAAAACAAGGTTGTGTGGACCAAAGGGGGCTGGGGTAAAAGATGCCGCGGAATGAATTAAATTCGATGTTCAGCTTCTGGAGTTGTTGTGAGTTTATCTGCAAGAATTTATGCAGACCGCTCAAGTTTTGGACTTCAAGGTCATAATACGTGTCGACGAACGCGAAGCTCTTTAGCAGCGGCATTGGCGCAAGTTCCCGGAGGACCAATCCGTCTAGATTAAATGGTTCCAAAGCGCTCATTGCGAAAAGGGTGAGTTTCTCGCAATGGTTGTTGATGAACTCAAGCAATGAGAAGTCAATGATGCGCGTGCGGTTCGTGGTTTGGTATGCGACGAATATATCGATGATGAGCTCTTCCAGGTTGTCAAGTTTGATGGTACCGATGGTATTAGGGATCACCTCCAAGGAAACGGATAAGTGAAGGTGTCGTAAATTCGATCCAAATGAACTCCATGCAGCCAAAATATACGGTAGGATGAACTGTCGGAAATTAAGAGTATAGCCAATGGGTTCGCATAGCAGATGGTATCTTGTCACTGAGGACAAATTGGCCAGAATCGCTAGAAGTCTTTCGGACGCGTAAGTTTGAGCCGTTCCACTTGAGCTTTTTGAGCCCCATAAAGTGTATGTGAGCCTTTCCCACCATTTTCTGCGCCGAGGAGCGACGGGAAATTCTCCTGACGGAAAAGGGCAGATATGGAGCTCTCGGACGTATTGCGCAGCAAATTTGCCGCTACAAAGAGAGATGTAAGCATTATAATAAGTCAGTGAGTCCTTTCATAGAACGACGAACGTGAGACGTTGGAAAGAACGGATCGTTTGGGCGGCTTCGACGTTTTTGATGTAAACACATCGATAGCGTTCCTCCATAGCAATTAAAAACAGTGGGCGGCTGACGGCATAAAGATTTTTGACTTCTTGCGAGGTCAGAAAGCTGGCAATATTTTGCCAGACCTCATAGGGTACATCCGCAACGATACTTTGCATTGACAACGTTCGGGCAGTCGATGGTGAACGGAGGCAGCTGAGGATAAGTTGTGACTGTGACCTGGACCAGGCTGTGTTGTCAACATGGACATCGGTCAGCTTATGTAACCCCGCCGAGTTCCTCACCCATTCCTCACCCCAATTCCTCACTCTCTATTCACGTTCATAGATCAAGTCATTCGAGTTCACTCTAGTCCTATCTGCAACATTCTAAGAGAGGCAACCTGCCAGCAAAACCATCTTACCGGTCAGGCTCAGTCACCAGGGCAAATTACAAATCACGACACTGGCTCAGAATCTCTCACCTTGCTCTCACCTTCCATTAAAGTAGCTATGAGCTCCTCTTCATCCGATTTGAAGCCCAAAGATGCAAAACCTTCACAAGGTATTCAACATTCTGGCGAAGGCGTGTCGGATGTTCGAAGAGGTGGACTTCCAGCGCCGGTGAGTGCTCACAACTAAATTATTACAACCCGGCCTCCCTAATCAAGGTATCGGTTGAACAGCCATCCCCAATGATTGGACTTCGTTACTGTGCGCAGTTGTCTCCTAATTCTACTAGCTTTTATTAATGGTATCTAGGAGTGCAGTATACTACCGTCTCTATACAACTCTGGGAGCAATGAAATCGAACAACCCAATCTACGTCAACGATCCGTTCATCAGCCGTACTCTTGCAAGACTGATTACACCACCTCACACCGCTTTACTCGTGAAGAATCATCTTCTCAAAATCGAAGGCTTCGCCAGGGAGACCCCCTGCACTCTTTTTGAATCTCTCAGCAACCAGACCGCGATTGAGGATAACTCCACTCGCCTCTCAATCAAGGGCCAATCCGGCCCTGGCTTGACTGAAGACGACCCCGTAGCTCTTGTCGTCGAGGTGCAGGACATTGAAAATCGATCGGCGAGCGAAGGGCAGCCAAATGCCCTACCCGATGCTAACCTACATTATCGTGTGTACTCGTGACTTGCTAGGTTGTGATAAGCGTTACTAATTTCAATTTCGTTCAGTTTACTACCGAATTTATGACCCAGACGGCGCGCTGGCTTCCAGAACGTCTTTCGATCGCACTGATGATTTTCTAGGTCGAGTTGATACGCGGTCTATCGCACCACCTCACTCTGTAGCGTCGGTTGAGGCTTATATTAGGAGTGCTGAGGGAATAGCGAACACAACCATTCAGATGTTTGAAAACACGAGCGGCGGCTCTCCCCTGAATGACAGAATCTTACCGCTCTTTTCTCAGGACTTTCCAGGCTCTATGAAAGATGAGCCCATAGCCGTTGTTTGTGAGGATGTGCTACTAGTAGTCGATCCGAGGTTGTTTAAGCCGATCAAAGTCAAGACAACGTTCCGTAAGTGCCAACAATAAATTTTGCGGTTTCCAAGACATTCCAACACTTGCGGTCGCCAGGTCCCAGTGACGCCAATCTCCCACTCTGGCTTTCCATTACAGCAGGAGATACGCTGCACACAGATCTTGCGAAGATGAACATGGCTTATATTGGCGGTATACGTAATCAGCCCTTCGCGATTCCGTCTATCAGCATTATGCTAATATACCTTTTGTTTTTGAAGAGTCTTGCAGCGGCTACATGGCAATGAACTCCGCTGGACAGGAGGGATGTAAGCTTTTTTCTCTCTCTTGTTAAAACAGGGCGTAACAACCAACATCCAATAGTTGTCATGGACTCATTCCTCGAATCAGCGGAAAGTTTGTGAAGATCTCAGGGCGTGGAATGCGATCAGGATGTATAACTTTAGACTAAGAAATAATTGTTTTCAGAAGCAAGATCGAGGTCAGAACCGCAAGTATCTCAAGGACGTCGTCGGGGACAGGATTGAACAATAGTGTGCTGAATCTCGAGGATCAGCAAATTCTGGTTCAGTCTAACTCCACCTCCTCTTGTTGAAATCAGCTTGATATACAATTCTGTTGCGTTTTCGTTATGACCAGGAAAGGGTAGGAGGAGTATCTGTCAAGAGTTGCGACGTAGTGTACGAAGCTACGCGATTACTTCTCTATGAAGGAGCTATCTCCCATCCTAATCGTGGAAAGCTCGTGAGAGTCGAAACTTGACGTCTCCGTTTTTCTTGCTCGTGTCACAGGACCAGCAAACGTCCCAGACGAAGACTGGGTAAATTGAAGGGTCCGTTTGCTGACGTTCGGGTTCATTGTCTCCTTGGACCATGCGCGCCCGCGAAGGACCCGGATAAAAATGAGCTGGGGAGCCAGAGCCTAGAGAAGGGGTACGTGAGGATCATTCCGTCGGGATAACATATAAGAAATATACCTGAACTTGGGGAAGAAGTGGGAAGAACAAAGTCATCGTGGTGTTGCCTTGGGCGTACAGGGCGATCAATACCATGCTAACCAAGGCCGTCGGGAGGGCTGATTCGACTAGCATGGCAGCGACGCTGGTGTACTCACGCCCATGTGTATCACCCATGATTGAACGAATCTTCCTCCTCGCTAAAAGAAGACGGGTTATGATGATGGTGGTGACAAGCATGTTGAGTGTCATGGTCAAAGAGAAGTAAGGCAGCCCAAACTTGACAGTGTTTGCGGCCCAAAGGCTAGAAGCGGGTTGGGAGGCAGCAATAGTCTGGAGACATGACAATACTTTTCAGGATGTAAGCGGCGAAGTATTCAGCGTTATGATACAAGCTTACCTGTCGAGGCGATGAGCATCAAGATGGGAAGGATGATTACATAGTAATTGCTATTCCAGACTACCCAACACCGGTATATCTGAAGAACACTGTTTAGTATCTCTTCTTGAGTAAGACCGTTGATACGCACCAGTAACGAATCAACCAAAAAAGTAATTACGAGGCCGGCAGAGTTCCCGATCGTGTCAACAGGTAAGGCTTCTTGCTCGTTAATAAATGCCAGAGGGCCTGACGGGCTGTCGTCAACATTAACGCTCTTTGACCCCTTGACCGGAGACCTACCGCCTTTATAATTTCGCTCATCGATCCATGCTAGTTCATTGAAGTTGATGTTGCACGCGATAGTAACCGCTGCGAGAATAAATAGCACGGTAATGTAGATCTGCTGCATCCAAGGAAATTTCTTCGATCGATACAAGTGGTAAGTGCATGTGGCATAGACGGCCATATGTACGCCTGATCATCTTGTTAAATCTTATTGCAAAATCGGAGAAGAAAACATACCGAAAGCCATCGAACCAATGTTGACACCAGCATTTATGACTTGTTCTAGCCACAAGGATGCTTGAGGCTCGTCAGTAGCCCACGACGCTGGTAAAGAAGGCATGCTCTCCGCGGTCACTGGTGGGGGTGAAAGTCAAGTGAGCATGAAGTTCGAGAAGGCCTAGTTATAGATCGAAGTACTTAGTTGCCATATAGTCGTAGCGGTTCAAATGCGAACGTGTGCTTTCCTAAGTGGGAGTCTTCCAGCCTCAGTCCTGGATGACTCTCTGATGATCATCACAGATGTGTCTGCGTGGTCGGAACGCCACGACGCTGGCGTTTCTCATTTAATGTAACAGCGAAAGAGAACAAGGATTAAGTCTCCCATGCAAATGACCGGGGTATCGTTGTTGAACCATTTTGAAGCTTCAGCTAGAAGTTGGGTTGAAGTTATCCCCCGGCGCCCGCCGGCGACCGGCCTGGTCACGTTTAAATTGTTCGCTCCAAAAATAATCTCTCTGGAGCGTTAAGCCACTCTGTGCTCACTAGCCACACGCCAAATGCCCACTCAAAGAAGTAGTGAGGATGCCATAAGACTTGATGAACGGGAAAGCACCGCCGGTCCGTGTTGGAAATAGAGGATGAACTACTATTATGTACAAGTTTCTACAGTCCTTATATACCTAATTACTATGTATCTACCATGTTCTAGTGTTATCTACATACTCGGGATTACTAAGTTAATAGTCCGATATTACTAATTAATCAAGTGCGAGAATGTACTGGTAAATGCCGGAGTGTACTATTCCAACACTCCTCCTCAATTCGGCATTTCCGAAGAGCTTTCAAAATAAATCCTAAAAATAGTTCCTTCATGTCTGTGCTGGTCACGTAGCATCAGCACCAGAATATCTGTAGATCATTCCTTAGATCTGCAGTCTTTTGCCTGATAGGCATCCCAAAATATATTTTCCCCATTTCGGCAGGAGCTCCTCCTCAACTGCTTACTTGCTGATAGCCTGGGAAATTCCATAATTCCTTCAATAACATGCATCACCCAGCGATGTAATTGCAAATTGTGATGTTTCCTTTGTCGGTGAATCATTGATATCTTTTCCATCAGCTGTTTTGACGGCTTTGCAATGTCGTGAGATATGTCCGGTGCGTCCACAGCGATAGCATGTGCGATTATCAATTAATCCTTCACGGCGATCCTGATTTGGGCCTCTGCGCCCACCTGGTCCCTTTCCATCATTATTGATGCCATTACTATATAGGGCAATCTCTGTGCCTGGCCCTCCTTTTCGTCGTTCCTCCTCGAGCAATGCACTTTTAACATCAGTGGTTTTTAATTCTTCCTTTGATGCGATAAGTGATGTAGCTATGCTTGAGTATTCATTGTCCAAATTGAATATGAGGACATCTGTAATGTCTTGATCTGAGAGTGATACTCCAATGGCATTGAGTTTTCTCGCAAGATCTGTGATGCCGTTGACATAAGCGGAAATTGATGCGCTCGTGTCATGCTCAAATCCATAGAATTGCCGTTTAAGGTTAATGCGCATGGATCGACTGTTCTTCTCGTAAATATCCTTCAGCGCTTTCCACGCTTCTGGTCCATTTTTAGCGTCGCGTATGTATGTGTATTGGCTCGGCTCGACGGTAAGCGCAATCAACGTGAATCCTTCCTCGGCTTTAGTCTCCCATGATTTCTCTGCCTCCTTTGTGGATGGTTTTTCTTCTTCCCCTGAAGTCACCTTCCAACATCCCTTCTGCCGAGTCACTATACTGACTGCAAACTTCCAGTCATGATAATTCTCGCTATTAAGCTTTGTGATGGTTGCAATGATTCGATCACTTGACATGATGCTATAAATAGCTACGAGATAAGATGGGGCAGCAAGTGCGCAAGTGCAGTAAAAGCGGTGAGTCTCTTTACGGGGGGCCGGGGCCCATAACCTGTTGGAAATAGAGGATGAACTACTATTATGTACAAGTTTCTACAGTCCTTATATACCTAATTACTATGTATCTACCATGTTCTAGTGTTATCTACATACTCGGGATTACTAAGTTAATAGTCCGATATTACTAATTAATCAAGTGCGAGAATGTACTGGTAAATGCCGGAGTGTACTATTCCAACAGTCCGCTCTGTCAACAGACGATTCGAAACACCGGTTATTCGAGCACCATGTGCTACCACTGGCATGGCTTGATTTCGAAAGATAATTTAGAAACGACCGAATCATTATTATGCGATGTGCTTCTCCTCTTTCATGGGGACGATGATCAGCGGAAACTCAAAGCTTATCTGTGAACTCCCAACAGGCACTAGATGCAAACATCTTGTCCCATTGATTCCCTCCCCACGTAGCAGTCGTGGAGAACTTCTCGTGAGTTCAGAAAATATCTTGGGAGTAAGCTCAATGATTTGCAGGCTCTCTACGTCAACTAGTAGTCGATCTACAAGTGTTGCACGAAATGCATAATCGAACCATGCAAGGTAAGGTAAACTGCGACTCTCCTGGCGGACTTCAGATCTTTGAGATCATGTCAGGTTTGAAATGCAACTTCATATGCCTTCTCATGTTCACATTTCTTCCGACAACTATCTTTTTGGCTGCTTTCTATACCTCTGGGCCCATCCGACATGGAGGAACGCGCGAGTATTGTGGGTCATATCCTAAAATCCGTTGCACTCGTGCTTCATCTTCACTTGCAGTGTATGAAGGCTCCGATTATCCCCAGAGATGGGATATTCTGCCCTTAGAAAACGTTCAAATAACAATCGAGAATTCCGTACATTTTGCGCTCGACTCTCCCTTGGGTGGTTTGGAATGGAACAGCACTCTTCCATCAGGAGGCGGCTTTCTGTACTTGGGAGAGAATCTGGAGCAATTCAGCATCTCCACATTTCACCAGCTACGATGCCTTGACATTGTACGCCAGGGCTTGGTGAAGTTCCGGAATGAAGGGCGACGGCGCACACCCAACGCTCTTGTTCATCACTGTATGAACTACCTTCGTCAGATGATACTATGTCGGTCTGATTTGCGCTTGGAGCACGGGCGCCATCTTTTGAGGGGGATAGCGGTGTCGGACGTGACGCACAGTACGTGCAAGGACTGGGGTCCTGTGTTCAAGGCTGCGGAGGACAATTATCGCAATTATGTCCAGAAGTTATCTGGGAAGAAACATGTATGAAAGGCTTAGCTTGGATGTAACTCTCTTTAGGCCTCAGAACACTGGAATTTTTTTGCGAAGCATGCAGCAGTATAAAAACCTCATCTGCCAGTGTATCGTATCATACTACATTAGATACCAATTTGACGCCAGCTCCTGAATATTTTGAAATTTGCGTGCCTCTCAAATTGGCGGAGCTACCTCGAAAAAAATCGAATCTTCTGAGCCGTACGTGTCTCTCCCATCCATTTATAGCTCTAGAATTTTCGAACTTACTATGCAGACTGATCAATGCTTCTGATATCGCAAAGAGTGCATGTGCAACTCCTTGATGTAATCAGTTCTTTCGACACGCCTACCGCCCATCTGACTCCGCTTATCCTCGCGCGTGGTAGCTAACCTTCCAAGCGTGGAGTGGTCAAGTGCCTGCCATCCGAATCAAGAAGTAAGCCAAATCTCTGGGTCGCCAGCTGTTCATTTGCGTGATGGTCAAACTAGCACTCCGAACTTCAACGTCGACAACAAAACCAGTTTTTCCTTTATGTTCTCGAAATCCGCCATCTCATTTATTTTATGCGTTTGGGGCATCCTCAACTTGATATATATCTCCATCCGTACGCAGATACGTCCACCCGTTGGCGAAGCCTATAGTAAGTAGTCGATGATCATGACGCTTCCCCGTCGTTGGAGCCAACTTGAAGTATTAACGTAAAATACCAGCATATCATGGACACGATTATCCAGAGACACTTCCACTCCCTTTCGACCACCTCGAGAATGTGTTGCTCACAGTCGAGGAGAGCGACCGATTCACACTCACGGGGCATCCATCTGATCCACAGTGGGCTCGACTGGCTCCAGCCTCTGGAGGATACGTCAGGCTAGGTCCAGAAAACCGCCTCTTCTTGGTCTCCATGTTCCATCAACTCCATTGTCTTCGCTTCTTCAATTGGGCCTTTGACCCAGAGTTTGAAGGACTCTACAAAATTTTCGCCACTGAGGATCACAGCGCGCATTGCCTCAATTATCTTCGGCAGATGATCCTTTGTTCTCCGGATTTAACCCTGGAAAAGGGAGACTTCCGGACGCGCAATTTTGCACTGGAGAGGAGCGGTTCCACGCATACATGCCGTGACTGGAGCACAGTGTATAATGTGATGGAGGACAATTGGGATCGGTGGAAAAACAGGACATCATGATCCAACCTCTAGAAACGGGCCTGAAGGTTCACTTGTGTTGTGAAATTTGAGGGTGTTGAATACCACGGAGTATTTAATAAATCTTGAACAATTTACCTCTTTATACTACCGGCGACGGTGGAATATATTGGAACGAGTAGCAGTACTATGAACAGGAAAATATTCTTTTTTTCAGCCACACGTCAGAATTTGCTCCTCATGGTTAAGGACAAAATGACCCACCGCAATAGCATGAGTCCCACCGGGACTAGGAAACACCGCCTCCCAGGAAAGTTAATAGCATTGAAACGCGTAGACGTGAAAACCTCCCACGTAAGTACATGCCTTCCCCAATATCAATGATCTGATTGAGCAAACTTAGCTCTTAGTTGTGGGAAGTGTGCAAGAGACTCACAACGAAAGGAAATAGTTAATCAGGCAGTTGTAAAGTTCTTGCATCACGATTCGAAAGACAACAGCATCAGAGAAAAGATCACGATCCAGGCCACACAACGAACACTATTTCAGAAGCATCAGCAATTTTTGTTTCGTTAGT
Source organism: Laccaria bicolor S238N-H82 (assembly GCF_000143565.1). Lineage (NCBI taxonomy): Eukaryota > Fungi > Basidiomycota > Agaricomycetes > Agaricales > Hydnangiaceae > Laccaria > Laccaria bicolor. The sequence goes on from NW_001889888.1 coordinate 533,852, forward strand.
ATCCTGATAGACACGACCGCAGCTAGGAAGTCCAAGGAGCTCCCAAACGCCATCACATAGGAGTCGACGCTACTAGTGTGCAACGCGATGTCAAAGTTGTGGGTCATCGGCGAAAGATAACAGGAGCCGCACCTCATTGATGAAAGCAAGTATTCCTGGGTATCGACGTTGAATGTCTCCGGAGTTCACGTTTAAACGGACATCCATCTCATCTTCGGGTACGGGTAAATCTGAGGTTGGTGGCGATAACGGATGGTAGACATAGTCATCGTCATCTGCCATCTTTCTGCGCGGAGACAAGATGTTTTTGGAAAGGGGGGAAGACATTGTGCGACTAGGTGAAGGATAGGCGTTGGACGGAAGCGACCGCGATCTAAGATTTTGGGATTGTCGAGTAGGAGTACTAGAGCCATTGCATTCCTGAGTAGTTTCGGTACGTCCTGCGTTCGGAAGGGGAGGTGGAAGATAAGTAATTGTTCTCAGCTTTGACGTAGCACTCATTCCGATCGGTTTGATGGAAGACTTGTCCGTCATCAATAGACCGGGCAAGCGAAAGGGTTTAGTTGTTTTGAAGGTCGTAGTAAGACTGGGTAAAAAGTTAGTGAGCTCAGTAAGACGCGCTGCTTGGTAACCTCGAACCTGGGTTTGAATTTCTTCCGAGATGGAAGAGTACTCCATTCCTCGTCACGATCCGCAACCGAGACGTCATATGCATTTTTTCTAGGACGTTTTTTGGTATCCACGATCGGTATCTTGCGCGTGCGCGCAGAATAATGAGGAGAACCCTGTTCCACGAGACCCGTGTAGGGTTGCTTTACGTTTTTCGAGGTACGATCAAACATCCTTTGAGCTGTAGGGAATTTCGTAGTGGAGATATCGTCCTCCTCTTTGGGGTGTAGCGACGATGAAGCCAGATTGCTAGGAGACAGACGAGGAAGGGTTTCTACGGGATCTCGGTATGAATAATCTCCAGTGGGTTCATCTTTGACTGGGCGGTACGCTCCGATGAACGGCCTTGGTGTACCCCTGACTAATAAAACGATGTTAGTAAGTTCCTATCGTCGAGTTTAAAGAGAAAATACCCCAACTGAAATGAGACCCTTCCGCCTCTTCGGAAAATGGCGACGGTGAAAGCGGTTCCGTTCTCATATCAACGGAGACCAGGTGGCCAGAGGTTTCTGCAAAATCTCGGGAGCCGTAGTGTTCCATGGGTTCGTCCTTGACCGGAAAGTGCGCGATAGACGACGGCCTCAATCCATCTCTGGCTAATGGAACTGATTTAATCAGATTCCGTAAGCAAGTTCAAAGAGATAGATGTTGAACCAACAGGAATTAGACACAACACCTTGGGAGTTTCTTGTTCGACCATCCCTCCTCTCTAGCAAAATAAGATTAGACGACGATGCGTGGTATTGATCTGGAATGTCGCCAGAATGGAAGGCAGGCTCAGAGATATCATAGCGTTCGTCGTATAGCAACGGTGAATAAGACTCCGCAGCAGGCCCGTTTGACGGAGAGGTTAGTACAGCTGATTTCGATGAGACGAGGGCACCATAGATTTGGGAAAGGTCTTGGTCTTGAGAAGCGTTATCCGTCAAATAAGCAAATTCTGGGTGCCGAGAAAGAGAATTAAGCAGTGAAGCCTCTTGGGGTTGGGATATATGCGCGCCTGAAGGCCGTATATGCGTTTTCTTCAAGGAGACGGGCGAGGAATGGTTCGATGACTTCCTAAGAAAATCCTCTGAAGCTAGCGAAGCAGAGGGATTAGGCCTAGGCGCGACGAGTCTCCGTGGGCCGTGTGTTCTCGTAGCTTGATGAAATGCGGCAGAGTTAAGCGCCAACGGTCGCCCAGATGTCCCAAGTTTCTCGCCACTATGTGTTGCCAGAGTCATGAAAGGGGGTTTCTCCAGTTGGTTGCTGACATGGACGGGTTTTGGTGCTGGTGGTCGAGGTGCCAATTTCAAAGCAGGCGCCCTTCCCCTTGTGGCCGAGTGAGCCTTTTGCGCTTGCCTCTTGAATCCGTCGACTATAGTCAACGGAGCCTTCAACTTCGGGGCATCTCTAGAGAACGCAGGTTCAGGGCGCGTCGCTGGTTTGTCGACCTTATTAACAGTACGAGCGGCAGCGTTGATCTTGGCTATGCTGAAGGGATTCGGCTTGTAGACGGCGGTTTCTTGTCGTTCAGATATGTCAAGGTCCTTGACTAACTTCGCTTCTTCAGACTCCTTCTCCGCAGGAACAGCAGGGCCTTCTTCTGAATCGGAGTCAGTGTCATACACGTTGAAGTGTGATGTCCTGAAGTTGAATGCCCAATCGGCCGAGTAATTTTCCTTAGCCGACGTTGTAGACTTCATGACGGAAACAGACGCCAGGTTGGGAGTAAAAAACAGCAGTTGGACTCGGAAGAGCAGGCAGCTTCAAAGAGAGTAGCAAACGGAATCCCACATGTCTGGAGAAAAGATCGAGAAAAGAGTAGAGTGCCAAGAAGGCAACGCCATTGGCCGCTGGCGCATAACATTGTTAAACATTAGTGCGATCCACAAGACACCGCTTGCTTCGGTTGGACATCGCAGCGGCTACTGTACTTAAATGTGACAAAAGCAGAGTAAAATAACAAGCCAGGTTGTGGGCCCCATGAACAAAAAATGCCACCATCAGCTGCGTTTGCCTGACTCAAAGCCTGACTGGGAGTAAGTAGAACATGATCCGAGTCGTCGCGACTTTTGGCGTAGGCGAATAAACATGGAAGGGAAAGAATAAATAACCAACAGCGCGAACAAGAATGTGCCTCAGTCATTTTGTTGTGATAAAGGCGGCTTGCATCGAATGAACAAGATCCCTAATCAAGAAAGCGAAGTCATACAAAAACATGCAAAAGAAAAACGAAACATCATTGAACCCCCCTCATATCCCAAAAACCTTCTTAAAAAACCCCTTCGACTTCTCGTGACTCTCAACCTCATCATCAAACGAAATATGAATACTCCCATCCTTCGTCTCAGCCGTCAGCTCGTCGCCTGCCCAGCCCTCCTCACCATCCTCCCCCCATTCCTCAGCGACAAATTCACCAAGGAAACATTTTCGGATGCCTTTATTTTCTGAGAACGTGGTGACCTGCGCTTGCACCTCCTCCGAGAAGCGGATTTTGCCGTCCTTGATTTTGAGGAGTAGTGCCCCATGGAAGGAACGAGGGATGTGGAGGAGGATGGATCCGTCTGAGGTGATGGTTGTTAAGCTGATAGGGCGGCGGGGAGTGGAAGGCGTGGAGGCGTCGTGCTATATGATACAAAACGTTAACTTCACAAAAAATACTTTCAAGTGGAGAAAGGAACAAACCAATTTAAACGCAACCCTCCCATCGCTCGTCTTTGCGTGAAATACCACCTTCTTCCTTTTCCCCTTCATATCAACGCTGTCGGGGACAGAACAAGGGACGATTGTCACGTCCGCCTCGATCTTTCCGTCTTTTGTCTTTAAGAAAAAGTTCTCCCTCGCATCTTCGCTCACTCCCTCCGGAAGAGGCGGGAGTACGGAGCAGGGAATGGAAAGGGACGGGTCGATCACCCATGTCCCTTTAATTGAACCGTTGCGCTGGGAAATAGAGGAGTAGTTTGTGGGGCGGACAGTTGGGCGGGATGAGGAGGAGGATGCTTCGGGGGGAGAGTAGGTTGGCGGAGGGTCGTTCTATGAATACAAAGAGCATTCAAAATGAGTACCGAGACGAGATAGGGCGTTGTAACGCGTACAGTAGCAGAGTCCTCGGCATTGTCGATCTTCGCATCGGCCTCCTCTTGTTTCTTGATGATCATGACTGTGATTTGGGAAGCAGGAACTTGGGTATGGGTATGAAGCTGATTGGAAGGAGCCAAGGGATTTATATCGCCTTCCAGACGCAGCCAGCGTCATTAAGCGTTCGTCCGCAGCAACATGAGGACAGTTCTACGCAGGAACACATGATCGGAATGAAAATCTAGAAAACTGCGATTGAGGCTAAGTGTCATTGGCGCGAGGCGCAGCTCATTCCAGCCGTTGTACTTACGCGTTTGACACACCGCCGCAGTGCAAAGATTTCGATTGCTGAAGGTGGTTCGGTGCAGAGACATTGCCGTGTAGATCGGAATTCCCACAAGGGTATTACAACTTTTTTTCCTCCCACCATCTCTTCCGACGTCGCAACGTTGCCCAAATTTTGAAGTCAACATACCAAGATACCCATCTCCATCTCCACCACAAGTCATGTTTCCATGTTCCTCATCCCAAGAACCCGAACTCTCTCCATTCTCCACCTCCCTACCCGCTCCCTAATCCTCCGAACGCCCCAAACCCGGTCCGTCACCTCCAGGTCTACGAAAGACGAAATAAGCCGCCTTAAGAATCCCTCTCGTGGCGGGCGTAACCTCTCCGAGCGGTACCGCGCCCTTGAGCGGGCTCTGCGCGGTAAAGAGGCGTTCGCAAGGGGGAAGGAGGAATTAGTGCACCACGTACCCATCATCTCAATTTCGGTGCAAGATGAAAATTTGAGGATGGAGAATATAGAGACTTTTCATGGGTTTATGGTACCGCAAGAGCCCAAACCACCCGCGGACGATGGTACGTTCCTCCCGAACAACCCACATCCTGACATTTTTATAAATCATATCACAGAATGTTGCATGTCCGGCTGCGCCGTATGTGTATACGACCTATATGAAGAATCGCTAGCATCATACGAAGACTCCATCACCGCACTACGCAAGTCCCTCGGAGCCCTGGGTATACTTCAAGATACGTGGCCCCTTAACATCCGGCCAAACGTTGAGAAAACCACTCCGGAGAGCAGGAAGGGGGTTATTTTGAACGCGTTTGAGGAGATGGAGAGGAAGTTGAAGGAGAAGAAGGAGAAGGAGGATGGGAAGAGTTAGTTTTCGTTCTTATACCTATCTCTCTATACACGATAGACTAATTAGATGTGAATTTTCTTTGTGCTTTCAAAGGTGCCTCCGTCCGTCCGCCTCCCTCCCGCTGAGTGACTGGAAGCTGTCCGACCAGCCAAAAAGGCAAGTTAAGCGATCCCTGGGCGACGACGTCAAAGAGATCTACGAGGGTTTGAGGTGGATCCTCTTTGGCAACCGATGAAGTTCAACTTCATGCGCTCCGGGCCCCTGCTTTTACGCTCTATCCTGCCGCTCAAGCCGAGGTTTATGGACGTCTTACGCGAGGATATCATCTACTCTAGTACTCCCCTGCCACTTCCCGTCAAAAGGATGCCATCCTTCGGAGCCATGTCCTCGTCTTTCTAAGATGCGCCTCCTCCGAAGACTAGGCTCTACCTCCAAGTTGAAACCCGAACAACCGTCGTAAGCATCCCAGGCATGACGAAGACGACTTCCTGTGCCGAACGATCCTCATTGAGAGCAACTGTCTCTATCCCGTCCTTCCGTTCATGCCACGTACTCCAGGCTACTCGGACCAAGGGGGCCATGCCCGTTGTCGGGGCCACCTAGAAACACTGGAGAAACCCAATGTCGTTGGTTATCATGGTCTCCTCAAGATACACGCGCTCTCTGCGTTGAGCCATCGGAGCTGTATCGTCATCTTTCCCGGCCGGTGAGCTCCTTCTCCGCCCTATGGCCAAGTTTAGGTTGACAGAGCGGGTAGAATCCTCTCCCACCTTCAGGTTGACATCAACCACCGCGTGGGGTGCTCATGTTTATGGGTTAACCAGTCGCCCTTTAATGGAAAGTGGGACCACGCAATCATTTGAATCTTGAGTCCTCCACAACGCAAAACGCAACTTCTGAAAATGCATTTGTGCTCGTATTGGAAACGCAGCGGGCGCGGTCGTTTTATTGATCCCCTCAGTTACGCATCACTTTCGCCCTCACATCTCAAATCTCCATCCCCTCCTTTCTCACATGCTGCCTCCAAGGTCCTCTCGCTGTTAAAGTTACATCCGAAAAACGCTGATGGATTGAAATGGCCTCCTACGTGATTGACTATCACTGGAGGCAAATGCATCTGCACCCTTGCGTTGCGGGAAGTAGGGACGTTTTCGCGCAAGTGTTGGAGACCTCGAAGCAACGCAGGAGCCCGAGCCTTGGTCGTCCGAGCTGACCAACCTTTCAACATCATTGTTGATCCCTCCCAATCCCCTCCCTTACGCATACTACTTTCCTCAATGGGTCTTTTCCCAAGTGAATCCCAAATTAAGATACAAACCAGGATCGTAAGCATGGAATAAAGCTCAGCGGCTTCGCCAGCAACCGGACCATCCTTCTCCTAAATCGTCACATGAGTCATGACGTATGTTTGTATATGTGTTCCCATAACGTGCTGTGAATCGGCTCTCTCAGGACTTTCAACTACATAGGCTCAGTCGCCCTTTGCGTACGTACTAGAACAATGGATGGGTGAGCTACACACTCTTAAAACAATCGCTTGTTGTGAACTTACTGACATCCTTTGATCTCAGTGTCACGTATACTAGTATCGCCGGAACCAGTCTCTTTCAGACAGAGGAGGGATATTTTGGTTCCATATCCCAAGTCTCCCCGGCTGATGGGTCCCATCGTGGCACGAAGACATTCTCAATATCCTCAGTTTCGAAACTCACCGAACTTATTGAGCCGACGCTATCCCAATTCTCCACAAGAGCAGAGTATTGCACAATGTCCATCGGATTGGTCGATGACTCGAATAGAGAAGACATCCGTGATTCTTTGAACGCAATAAGCGAATCTATTGGTCGGCGGAATGGCTTTCCATATCCAGTCAAACAATATGAAGTGACTCACGCAGATGCTTATTGTGGGACGCTCCCGTCCGATGAGAGTATCTTCTATATCATGTTTCTTGACTTCGCCCCCAATCGTATAGCATCCGAAACTTTGGTGACGGTATATGACGATGACGATGAGGATGGGGGTAGGAAGGTGCTCAGGATTTGGGAAAGCAACGTTAGCATCGCAGAGTCTGTTTCTCTGGAGGACGCGATCAGCAGCGTTGCTGTCTATGCCGGTGAACCGCCTCTTTCTCGCATTGTGCTCATCAATCCCCCTCCATCCCTCACTCCGACACTTCACGCCACACTTCCCGAAATTCACCCTGGTGTTCCCATCATCGTGTCTTCAGCCTCGGATATATCTCAAGCGCTCGCTACACATCAATACCTAGAATTTGGTAGATGGTCAAATTGCTGTTGTTTCAGTGTGGGTACTCGGATTTGCCCTCCAATCTGCATTGCCTCCGCCACAGGCGTTGCCATGCCCTTAGTGGATCTGTTGGTAGATTGGGATGAGGATTGCCCTCAGGAAAGAGTTTTCTCCACATCAGTGGACAATCAGACGACAGCTACACTGCGGCTTTTGTTGGGTGACCACCCTTTAGCAAAAGATAACGTCGAGCGGGGCGTCATTGCCTTGGAAGGATTGGATCCAAGGCCGAGGGGTGTTGGGTGCATCCAAGTCACGGCGACGTCCTTCCCTGATATGCAAGGATTTTGGAATATGCTTACAGTCAAAGTGGAGCAGCTGACGGAAGATGGGCAAAAGTGTCCTCGGACAACAAGCAAGATGTTTATTTTTCCCCATTTCTTCCCCAACATCCGGGACGAAAAAAGATATATGTTTGATGCCCGGCGTGGATACGAATACAACTCGGAAGAGGTCCAGTGGGAACTTCCGGAATGAATTTCCCCTCCGAAATATGCAGACCTTACAGTCAATCAAATTTGATGATGGAGACTCATAGTGGGTGACTTCCCGTAACACAAATTCGCTAGATTTAAATAAATCGACGAGATCTAGGGTCTTTTGCCGGGATGCCGAGTCTTGTAAGGGTTCGACTTTGATGGAGGCCCTGGTTGGCACCCAGTTATAAACCTTAATCTATTCAGAGGGTACAGACCCCTCGAATAGATTTCAAACGCTGGAATCAACCCTGCCATCACGACACCTTTCCTTCCTGGGTACGTTTTCTTCCCACCTAGCTTAGTCAGCTCTACCTCATCCCTCTCTACTCTCCTACGGCTGAGGGCAGTCTGCTCTCTCGTTATAATTTGAAGCCATTACAGAGTTTATTAGTAGTGCTAACGTCCTCTGGTTCCAAAATTTCCTCTCCGAAGCTGTTTTTCCTTCCACAAACAATCTTCTCAGCACATAACTCACAGAACCTCAGCATGTTCAGCTCAAGTTGACATTTTCTCGGCTTCATTTATTATGTGTCCTACTTTCTGGCTGATATGATTGAGCATCAACTATAATACACCCATCCATGGGCCTGTGTGTCCTCAAAACAGCTCAGATGAGAGGGAAGTAAGTTTATTCATGTGAGGTGAATAAATCTAATCAGTTGGCGTTACGGTTTATTTGCTTGATTAAATCGCAAGCCAGGGTACTCATTTCAAACTCCGATAAGGGTCAGATTTACTCGTTTATGTAGATTTATGTTACGGGAAGTCACCCAGTACTCATACGTCAACTGTCTTCAATATCCCCTTGAAGGATGATTTTGAGGTCACCCTCCTTTTGCAAATGCATAAGGCAAAGGATGCCGGTTTCACGCCCCTATTTCCGCATAGACAAGCATCGCAGCTTTCCTCATTGGAAGCTATGTATCCCAATGGGTGACTTCCCATAACATAAATTTGCTAGATTTAAATAAATCGACGAGATCTAGGGTCTTTTGCCGGGATGCCGAGTCTTGTAAGGGTTCGACTTTGATGGAGGCCCTGGTTGGCACCCAGTTATAAACCTTAATCTATTCAGAGGGTACAGACCCCTCGAATAGATTTCAAACACTGGAATCAACCCTGCCATCATGACACCTTTCCTTCCTGGGTACGTTTTCTTCCCACCTAGCTTAGTCAGCTCTACCTCATCCTCTCTACTCTCCTATGGCTGAGGGCAGTCTGCTCTCTCGTTATAATTTGAAGCCATTACAGAGTTTATTAGTAGTGCCAACGTCCTCTGGTTCCAAAATTTCCTCTCCGAAGCTGTTTTTCCTTCCACAAACAATCTTCTCAGCACATAACTCACAGAATCAGAGCATGTTCAGCTCAAGTTGACATTTTCTCGGCTTCATTCATTGTGTGTCCTACTTTCTGGCTGATATGATTGAGCATTAACTATAATACACCCATCCATGGGCCTGTGTGTCCTCAAAACAGCTCAGGTGAGAGGGAAGTAAGTTTATTCATGTCAGGTGAATAAATCTAATCAGTTGGCGTTACGGTTTATTTGCTTGATTAAATCGCAAGCCAGGGTACCCATTTCAAACTCCGATAAGGGTCAGATTTATTCGTTTATATAGATTTATGTTACGGGAAGTCACCCAATGAGAAGGATGTCGAAGGACCATTCACTTGAGGCAGGGTCCAATGTGTGATCTAGGCAAAGGTACCTCCATAATTGTCGACACTTGTTGAATAATAAAGCTGATGTGCATCCCGAAAATATTGATTATCAAAATCTCAAATTGATGAACAATAAGAACATTGAGCACAACGAGTGGTCATTTCCGTTATTTTATTCTTCAACATAATCTTCAGCTGAGTGGTGTTGCCATGGCTACCAAGATTATTTCCCAAAGAAATTGTTTAGATATGTAAATTGAATGTGCTCAACATTCTTATTGTTCTTCATTTTGTAATTTTGACAATTGATGTTTTCCGGATGCACACCAGCTTCTTTATTTTACAAATGGCCACAATTATGGAGGTACATATGTCCAAATTTGTCCTGAATATTCTTTGGACCCTGTCTCAAGTGATTCATGCTCGTTCCGAGCCGGCGCTGAGATGATGGGCTAATAATTTTTGGGTCCTTGGTAACATTCGAAGTGGCGGGACCGGCTGAATCAAGAGAATCTGACTCGCTTCTTCTCCTTACACCATCTACACATCTCAAACTACAACCTCCTCATGGATACTCCTCCTCCGTACACCCCAGGCTCCACCTTGACAATCAAAGTTTCTGAAGTCTACATCATCGTCACAGTAGAAAAGCAATTCACTCCTTACACATCCAGCCAGGTACTCGTCGTCCATGCAACTTCTACTAGTGCCAAATTACCACCAAACCACCCTCCACTCGGCACTCCTATAATTTTGAAAATTTACGATCCTCGCTACGTCGAGAACCGCGAAGCCTTCTATGGTTATGATGGCACCTTTTTTCCTGCGAAACCGTGGTCCTTAGAAGACGAAGAAAAAGCCACCGCCTATCGCGAAGCCATGGAGGATTGGAACGACCTAATTAGCGACGAGGTCGAGATGGCAAATCCGGGCATGGTCATTGAATTCAAATTATTTCTAAAGGCATACACTTCGTGGACTCGAGAGGTCAACGCCTACCTTGCACTTGCTGATTCTCCTCTTTCCGGTTTCTCTGTACCGACGTTGTATGGTATTGGGGATTTCATACCAGAAGAGCCACGCGCAATCGTACCCCGCATACTCCTTGAATATGTCCCGCACTCAACGTCGCTTGACAAACTCCAAAATATCAAACTCATGATCACGCCATGGCACATCCGCACTCTCCTTGCGGCCACTCGGAAAATGAATGAACTGGGAGTCGTTCACTGGGAGTTGCATCCTGGCAACATCCTTCTTTGTCCAGATCGTGTGGTTATTGTCGATTTTGGTAGGTCAACGACACGAGTACAGGAGGGGATTGATATGTTCTCGGATGATAAGTGGATGGTGAAGGTAGAGGATGGTTGGAATGAAAATACGGTGAGGATGTTGTTGGACGATTTGAGGGGGCACAAAGCACTTGCGCGTTTCACGTTGAAGGCAAACAGGAGGGTGGCCTCGGCACGCCTTGATCAAAATATCGAACCGCGCAAATGACAGGTCTAATAATTGCAATGTTGTTGTATGAAAATGCGATAGAATTGAAAAACGTATCTGCCGCCTGTCTGCGCATCAAGGAAGGGGCGTCGGGGAGTCTATGATCCACAATGGTCGATGAGTTTGAAGCATACAAAGTTGTTTTTTTGCGAATTAAAATTTCAATTCTTCGTTTCAACAAAATGCTCTACTGGTTCTAGAGCCGGGGATAATTATACGGGAGACAATTTGGCTACTTGAAATCGGACAGCAGTGTTATTTGTTCAAATGAGTGCTTTGCCCACTGTCAAACCGTTAGATTCCAGTGAGCGCCCCAGAGTAGATGCCCTGCAAAGGTTGTCGAGCTGATCTGAGTACTTCATCGCGCTATTCGTGTTGCCAGACGCCGAATAGAAATTCGCAACTATCCCTAGTAGCAAGGCCAGCGGAGCACTGTGAAGACCTTCTTTTTCAATCTCCGCTATCAGCTTGAGGGAGGCTGCGAGTACGTTGGGGCGTGATTGATCCTTCAGCCAAACGAGGTGCCCAACTTGTATTTTTCCGACGCGTTTTGCGAGCTCCGAGCGTAACGAGTCCGTTTCCTTGGTTGCTCCGACGCACCCAGGGCATACGCACACAATGCCGTAGGGTGCTAATTCCTCAGCACGCTCGCTCTTGGTTTGATAGATGTCGCAGTACGAATAGAACAACTCTTCTCCTTTTTTTATATCGCGAACTGCTCGGAGCTCAAAGGAAAGGGAAGCCATGTTGAAGCGATGATCAGTGTTAGGGGAGCAGCTGAAGATATCTCAGCTCAAGACTTGCTTGACGGTCGTATAATTCAAGTATCTCACCTGTGATTGACCCTCGACATAACCTTCAGAACAGCAGTATAAGCCCTGGTATTGTCGCCCTCGTGACCATTGTCGTACAAGCGTGGCACTTGATATCCATTGGTGCGAATGATCCCCAGAATAGGCCCACTCCCGTCTTCAGTATGGCTGTTCGCCACGCCATGAATGCCTCGCGGTTTTCATCACTCATCCTCTTCAATGCGATGCCAAGGCGTTCCTCCCACTCGTCCATACTAACCTGGATGATCTCCTCCTTGGAAAGACCCTTTGAGCCAGACCCGGCCGCCTGTTGAAAACCGCGTGGTGTAATCAAGAGAGGCCTCTCGGCGACAATGAGGTCTCCAGTGCGGACGGAACGCGTGGCGAACACCCCAAGTCCACCAAACGGCGAAGGCCCAACACGATGATTTACCTTTCCGCCTGCAGGTTTCTCTACCGGGCGCGGAAATCCTGGGGTGCTGAGGATTCGAAGCTTGATGTGCCCAGTCAAGATACACTCCGTCCAATTGTCAGGTTCATCATCCTGTGTAGCGTCCGAATCCACGCGTGGGAGAGTAGTGATTACGATCGTGTTTTCGCTGTAATCTACGGTGTCTCCGGAGGCTTCGCGACCGAAAACCTTCTTAGAAACAAAGCCCTCAATGGGCCGCGCTGTTACAATGTTAGGTTGCACAAAGTCAATCACAGAGGCTACGTTACCGGTCTTGGCAAGCTTCCCGTAAGGTAACTTGATGTGAGGTTGTGGAGCTAAGTTACAAATGTTCAAAATGGTGGGGTGAAAAACCATGATGAAGAATCCGACTAACCGAGAGAGCCATCTCCCTTGGGTGGCACTCGCGGGAGCCCTATACCCTCCGTCTTCTTCGCCTTTGCAGTTTTGAGAAAACCGCGCTTCATAAGTTATAAGTTGAGGTCGGAAGGTGGATGAGATGGGCTGGATAAAGGCGATTGATTAGATTGTCTAGATTGTCGCCTTCTTATATAGATGCTAACCTTGTGGTCATGTGCACAGAAAGGTCCATTAGAAGCCACCCAAACTAGGCACTATGAGTACCACTATCAAGAGTCGCCGCTAAGTTTGCATCCAGTTTGCATAGGCCTCCTCGATTAGTACCCCTGACGACGAGGTCACGAAGAATGACAGTACTAGTCTCCAGCACGAGTATTGAATATTGAATGTTGAATATTGAACAAAGACGCTGTTGTGGTTCTTGTGGGATGCTACAATCCTTTTGTGAAAATCGAAAGACGACAGAATAACGCGTCCATACATGCAAACATATACACATACCGGAGCGAATTCAACAACAAACAGACGTTGAACAGACGTGTATCCCACACTGCTTTGATTTTCAGGTTCATATGCTTTATGAACATGGTCCAAAGCAAAATCCAACGACTCTCACCATGGCACGACGACTTGACTCCAACCTGAGGCTTGAACGTGAACCGTCAACGGCTCATCGTCTTTCCGGACCTCGGAGAGACCTCAGAAGTTGATATCAAAGATGATGTTGAGTCGACGGGACTGCTTACGGGACCGGCTAGCCGTTTAATGGTGGAGGAAGGTGCGGAGAGAAGGACGGATTCCAGGAAGAACAAAACAAAACCGCCACTCGTACGTAGGGAACACTCCATGATCCGGATCTCCTGATGGGGCTGGGGCGCTTGCCCAGTAGTATAAAGGCCAACAAGAGGCGGTGTTCAACGTTCAACTCTTGCCTCCGATGCTCACATCGATCTTCTTCGGATTTCTCCTTTTCTCTATTCTCACCCGCGCATCGGTGTCAGACACTCTGCACCTCACAGCCATTGTAGGAAAAGATGGCGTCTCTCAAATGGAGTGCTGGTCTCTACTGCCCCGGTATGCAGTATCAAGCCAGGTGCGCCCTTTCAATTTAATCCTCATAAACCTGAAATTTATTCTTGCCAGTCCGGAACGGTGGGAAGCAAACAGCTTCAATTAGGTTTACTGGCAAACGGGTCATATACCATGTTCCCCCTCCCTGGGCCGTACAATGCTGGGTAAATTTGGTTGGTTTTGCGTTCTTTGCAATGCAAGTGTTGAACTCTCGTGATAGGTTGCACAATGCTCCAAATTTCCAGTAAGCGATATTTCATTTTGAACCCGTTCTATACACTCGAGCGTCTTCGCCAGATATGTCATTCTTCTCGCCGGAAATGCAACTGTGACCTTTCCCGAGCGTCCAACAGAAAGCTTGAGCATCAAAACGGGCGATATGCTCATCGCGGCGGACGTCCTCGGCACGTCTGCACTTGGTCATGAAACGGTTTGGCAGGGGGGTTCTGTCGCTGTCCAAGTTCCGTTTGAACCTGGATTTATTCCAGATCATCATACATCCCCTGGTTCTTGTCGGTAGCTGGCTGGGGTGTTCGTGTTATCTAGCGCCCATTGCTACTTTTGCTCTACCACAACTACCAATGGGCAATGACTTAGAAGTAGTGCTTTTCGATGGTTGAAACGAGATCCGGTGACATTTCCCCGACGAGTAATTTTAGTTCCAGATAGCCATCTTGAATACTTGAAGGTAAAGTCAGTCCAAGACGTCGACCATTCAAATGAACCGCTCTCTACCACATCCGCGACAGGCATCAGAGATATGATTGTAATCATCATAATCGTTGTCGGAAAGGTATGAAGCATAAGCAACCAGAAAAGACACAAAGAAGTATCGAAGGAATCCATGGTCCCCAGTATCATCAGAATATATACTACCTGACCATCATGTAGGCATACCCTCTCCATCACCATCGGAATCAATCGCGGCCCGAATCAGACCTTTGACACCAGGATGCCGAGGGCTGATGTCACATTTGAAAGGCAAGGGTTGGCTACACGAGTCCATGAGCGCACGTTATAATTGAACTCAAAGGCGGGGCACCTTGTCACCGCAGAGAGATACTCCATTGACGGCTCAATGACTTTTCCATCATTATCCACGGGCTTCGTTATCGTGAATGCTGACAGGATCGACGCTGTGGTGAGCCAGACTGTAGAAAGGGCAATGTGGCTTCCCGGGCATGCTCTGATATTTCGGAGTTTCAGCCCCTAGGAAGAGCACGAAGATAAACCACCTTACCGACGCCCGAATCCGAAGGAGAGAGCGATGGGGTCGCGCACGTCGTTGTCAAGTTTTCCCCCTTTCAAAAACCTTTCAGGCCTGAAAAGCTCGGGGTTGGGATAGTCCGCCTCGTTGTGAAGCATTGCCCTTTGGCAAAGTAAGTGATATTGGCCGACAGTCCATGGGCCATTGACCAGAAGAACGCACCATGCGTTCCCGATAACAATAGAGTGGGCGGGAATGCGATAGCCTTCGTACTCGTCCTCACGCGTTAAAGAGTGTGGCAGAGCTACAGTAATTTAAAAAAACAAATATCTGGACATATGGCCAGCGACACACCGATAGGAGCTACTGGTCTCCATCTGAGGAGATTTGATTATATGCACAATGCGTGGGAAAAAAAAAATTGCTCCTGCCTGAAAGCCTCTTTGATCACAGCGGAAAGGTATGGCAGTGAAGCTTCGTCGCACAAATCTGGAAGGCGATCACGGCCTACAACTTCGTCTAGTTCTTTTTGTGCTTTGGCTTGCACGTCAGAGAATTGCAACAGTGCCAGAATTATTGTATATAAAGCAGCACTTGTAGAGCCTGACCCAGCTTGGGTATTTCTTTTTGAAAAAACAGTCGAAACTAAGGATAAACGCTGACGCACCAAGAAAAAATACCCCAGCAGTATCTTTAATGATCTCGTAACCGCTCTTGTCGTCGCCTTCCCATTCTACCAAATTTTCTAAGCAGCGTGACACGAAAGAGGGCGTGGCGACGCCGTCAGCCTGTGATCGAAAAAGCGTCAGCACCGCTGTAGGAAGGTAAAATGACACGCCCACGATATCCTTCTGTGCCGCGGCAAAAGGGGCGTCCCGAAGCCTTGCTGCCAACAGACGCCGCTCCGTGGCCATTCGATTTGCACCCGCAAGATATTCAAGGATATAGCTGAACAGAGGTATCGAATCGGCAAGAAAGGTGCGTGGGTTGCCTAGTAGAGATTGTAAGGACTCAGACACACGCTCTGAGAGCGTTATGAATGGGTCGTTCTTTGGGAGAACTCTGATTCCATATGCGAGTGACAAAGTCAACCCGCCGTTCATGCTTTGAAAATGTCAATCAAGATCACACTGGCAGTCGGTATGTAAAGTGGGCGTACTATTTAATATGGTCCATGAATTCTTGAGGAGTTTCTACGAGTTGTAAAAGCATTTTGTGCACGTGAGCAAGCTGTCGTGGTCTATAAACAGCACTATCAGAGGGGTGGAACCGTTGATGGAATATTCGGCGGCGCTCCATCCATAGCTTCCCATATGGTAGAGAGGACATGAGCCACGAAAGACCCATGCTGTAACGAAGTCAGCTCTTGAGCGATATAAGGGGTGCATTAGTCTTACAATTCGTTGACCATGGTTGCGCGGGGTCTATGGAAGTTGTTGGTCACCACTCTCGACGAAGATTTAGAGAAACAAAGCAGACCGACTGGAGTAGATCGCAGACCTTTCGCCCAGGAGGTCAGTTACGCTCTTGACCGAGTTGAGCACGATGAGAGAAAGTCCTGGACCTTCCAAGTAAATGATATCAGAGCCTAGGACATCGTAAGCTCGGAGTAACGTTATTTCTGGCAAATATATACGGACCACATTCGCGGCCCCAACGAGCGTACGTTTCCCATTCCAACGTTTGAGGTATAGATAACATGTTCCCAATGAATGGGTACTTCTTCGGACCTGGAGGAAGCGGCAATTTACTTTTCTGCTTCAGGCGGTCGCGGAGCAACAAGGCGAGCGCAACGGCCAAGAGGATCGCACAGAGATCTGTGAGTGTGAGGCCCATAGAAGGAGAAAACTGTCCTTGAACTTCTCGACCCGTCTCATATTAATGCCGAATATATAGCCACGTCATTTGCCGCTTCCGAGGAACGGGTGAATTTGCCACTGGATTTTTCGCCACTTCATGTGGATAATCGCCACCATGGCAGCTGATGGTCAGTGCTAAAATGATATTGATAAGGGCTGGAATGAGGATAAATTGAGGGGTCTGACGTACTTCAAAACGCAGCTTCAAGTTATTGTAAATACCCGCGCGGATTCCGCGATCGCCTTCGGGGTAGTCCTGGTGGTCCGATGATCATCTTACCTTCTCGCCGCATGACGCACTGCTGCCATTATTCTGCGATGGCCCAAGTCAATACAGCGAGGCATTTATTTCATCGGAAAATTTTGGTCTCTCCACACAGAGAAGAGATTTTGACAAGATGGAACAAAGGTAGGCCCTTTCCTTGAGTGAGCCTTGCGAAAACTTACTTTGCAGGCACGAGGACGTACTTTCAAGTCTGTGAGGAATTTTCAACAGCCCGAATTCGAAGCCCTTTTAATTTTTGGTGATATGGGGAGGCCCTTGTAGAATCTAATCATAACGCTGGAGGACCTAGACAAGATGAACAAAAAGGTGAGTTCTTTGCTTCACTTGGACCTGAAGTAAAATCCAGGTAGCGTTTAACTTCGCTCTTTGAGCACGAGGGAGGCCTCAGTAAGGGCTCTTCGTCCTTCCCCTAAGACCATACAACTAAACGATATTAACAAAATGTGACTTCTTTTGAGAGAGCTTACTCTGCAAGTTTGTAAGTCCATAATCCTCTTTTCGCGAAATTCTGAAATCTCGAAGGCGCCAAGTCCTCTAAGGAGAAACTGAAAAGCCTCGCGTGTATAAACGAAGAGGCCTGATACTACTCCATTGATTCGGAGGTTGAACTTTGCCAGAAGAAGCCTCCATTTGGTGGTTGTGGAAAGTCAAGAAAATGGGTAGAGTCACATCTGTGTTTGACCCAGACGCCGCGAACAAACAGCTCGCTTAGCATCGCCCACAATCACCAACGCGCGAAACTGCTCCGACGACCGCGACGATGTCGTCGAGCACAGCGCTCAAGACGTTCTCTCTCACCAACGACATCCTAGAAGTCACCCCTCAAGATGAAATTTACCGATTCGATGCTGAGGCTAACAGGCGGATCAATCAAGAGGCTCCTTGGACGAAAGAGTGCGTACCTTCTCACCCTCAAATCATCACCCACCCACCTTGCTGGCGCCGGGCGATGGAGATCGATTTGAGAGCTTACCAGCCTTTTCGTGTCCTAGCCCACACTACTTTAAGTCCTGCAAAATCTCTGCAGTCGCGCTGATCAAGATGGTGTGTGGCATGACACTTAAGCCATGACGATGGGATAAAGCTGATATGGTGGCTCGCAGGTGATTCATGCTCGGTCGGGGGTACCACACGAGATTATGGGGCTCATGCAGGGGAAGGTGGTTGGGAACTCGATCGTCATCATGGACTCGTTTGCGCTGCCCGTACAAGGAACTGAGACTCGCGTCAATGCGGCTAGTGAGGCCAACGAATACATGGTGGAGTATATCCAAGGCAGTGAGAAGGTGTGTACTGCCCCGCTTCCCTTTAATCTATCCTTCGCCTTCGCACCCCTTCTCATTCTTCCATGTTTCAGGCAGGGAGGTTGGAGAACGCTATCGGGTGGTACCACTCCCATCCTGGATACGGATGTTGGCTTTCCGGTATCGATGTGAACACCCAGATGAACAACCAGAAGTTCCAGGATCCGTTCTTGGCGGTCGTCGTGCGTCTGTTCTTTGTGGTAACACTATCTTTCACCTCATTTTGTGCAGATCGATCCAAATCGCACCATCTCTGCGGGAAAGGTCGATATTGGCGCATTCCGGACGTACCCCGAAAACTACACCCCAACAAACGCATCTGCATCGGAGTATCAGTCAATCCCGTTGAGCAAGATTGAAGACTTCGGTGTCCATGCGAATCAGTACTACCAGGTCGACGTGGAGATTTTCAAGTCGAGTTTAGATAACGAATTGTTGGCGTTGTTGTGGAACAAGTATTGGGTGAACACGTTGAGCCAGAGCCCGCTGATTTCGGTGAGCGTTGGCTGTATCCGATATATAAGCTTCGGAGAAGAATGCTGACCCCTAATAGAATAGGGCGTATTCTGTGTCACAGCTTTCTGATCTGCACCAGAAGCTTGCGAAGGCACAGTCCTCTGTCAACTCTACCCGCGCCCATGTACCCACTCTCAAGGAGAAGGACGCTGGAACTGGTACACAAAAGGTAAGCCAATCTGAATCTAGTATCGACTATCGCCTTACCATCTGTCTGCAGCAAAAAGAGAAAGACGAGAAGAAGAAGGATGACAACCAACTGGCGAAGAGCGTCAAGGACAGGTTTGTGCTCTGCCTTTCCGATTCATTCTATGCTGACCCCTATGTTAGCACGAGGATTGCCGTCGAGGCCCAGCATGGGCTTATAGCGCAAGTAATCAAAGACGTGATTTTCTCAATGAGACCCCAGAATGGCTCGACGAACACTTCGCAGATATCAGATGTTGCGGATATGGCCATAGGCTAATTCGAATTCATTTGGAGACGCTGTGCCGCTATGTTGTATTGTTGTTGGATCAGAACTGTGTCATTGTACATGCATGTAATACTACGCAAGCTCCATCCGTTGCTTGGAATTTCAATCAGGTGACTCAGAGTGGTGGCTGTGTAGATAGGATTGGGCAACAGAACCAAACAGACAGATTTTGTCGCCACAACACTCGACGTCCTCCAAACCCCTCAAGAACACGCCAATCCTCAACGTGAGTGCCTCTACGCTCGTCTATCGTGTTTCCGCGCCGTTGGGCTCAGGATTATGCGGTTTTTCATCGAAACAACGGATTCTATCGGGTGGATTGGCGTTGGAACATCTGGATGATGTTGGCGGGACCCTGTAGAAGTCAATGCTAACCAACTTTTCCTGTTTCAATAGAATGGGTCTTCAAGAATTCCAGGTCGTCGGCCGCCACTTGCCCACCGAGGCAGACCCTACCCCCAAAATCTACCGCATGCGCATCTTTGCGCCCAACGAGGTCGTTGCCAAGTCGCGCTTCTGGTACTTCCTTAGGTACGTTTTTCTTCACACTTACCGCACCACCAACCCAATATGATCATCTCCAACAGGCAACTCAAAAAGGTCAAGAAGGCCAATGGCGAGATCATTGGTGTGAACGTTGTGTGTATCTTTGATGTCCCTTGCAGCCCTCAAGAGGCAGGCGGAATGGGATTGCTGACTTAGCCTCTGCGCCCCGTCGCGTTGCTGTTTTTGTGTTTTCTAGATCCAGGAGAGGAAGCCTCTGAAAGTCAAGAACTTTGGCATCTGGCTCCGATACGACTCGCGCTCAGGTACCCATAACATGTACAAGGAGTTCAGGGAGCTCTCGCGCGCTGCGGCTGTTAAGAGCTTGTACCAGGACATGGCTGCCAGACATCGTGCCCGCTTCAGGTCGATCCACGTATGTGTCATTTGCCCTAAGTGTGAAAGTGTAGGCTGATAAGAGGCGTTTCATAGGTCCTCCGTGTTGTTGAGATCGAGAAATCCGAGGACATCCGCCGCCCTTATATCAAGCAGCTCCTCACCCCCAAGCTCAGGTTCCCCCTCCCTCACCGTGTCACCAAGATCCGCTCGACCTTTGTGGCCAACCGCCCTTCGACCTTCTAAGGAGTTTTCGCAGCGGTTTGGATGGAAATGGGATGACTTATCTGAGGGTGCGCTCGACATCCATTATGCGAGTACTTATTATACGTTCTGTTTGCAAACATATGATATGACCCTTCATGCCTCTAAAACCTGTCTGTGTGTTATCAGCTGTCTTTCTGGCCCGTCTCTCACATCTCCTTGTGCATCTGCTGATTAACCCTCCGTTTCCTCTTTCCCTTCCGCTCACCTACGCTGATTTCACCGTCGATTCTTCATGAGAACAAGTACGCGATTCCAGTGTCCTGAGGTTGTCGCTCACGACGCCATCCTCTGAAGGAATGAAGACGATTGATTCGCTTGATTCAACCAACCTGTCCCGCCACTTCTAAGAGCCAACATGTTACCAAGGACGTTGATAGCCACCCAAAAATTATCGGTTCATCGTCTCAGCGCTCAGATCATGACCAACATGACTAACAGATGCAAATTCACTGTTCTTGACCTTGAAGCTTGAAGACTTGACCCACGACTAAAGTTACGAAGCGGGCATTACTCCGCTCTTCTCTCCAGAGGTTTCGCTATTCTGTCTGAAGCTGCCTGGCCAGCTGGTCTTGCATCTGCTGAGGATGGTCACCTCCACTCTGGCGTACGATGGCGTCTACAAAAAAAATTACTCGGCCCATTGGTCCTCATTGGGCCTTCAATATCAGATCATCGCACTTCGGCGTGTATGACAGAAGGACTCTAAAGAAGCGAAACTAGCTCAAGACCTCGACAGAAGTATCTGAACGATGAGAAACCGGCGTGGTTACTTTCAAGTTGTGAACAAGATGTCGAGGCGTCTTCGGTGCATCTATCATATTGTGCATCCCTTCGTAGTAGTAGCTGTAATTCACCTATCAAACTACTCAAAAACTACTCCAGCCCGAGTGCAAGCTCTGTGACAGAGATTCAGAACCCTTCCCAGTTTGTGCACTGAGGAAGGTGATTCTGTGTATATAGTGTCGATCGCCGCCAAAGGAAACAGATTGTTCAGGTGGTCCGCTACGGTGACAGGATCCGATTTGCCTAAAGAGAAGTGATTTATATCAAGTTTCAACAATTGTTCGCCTGTTCGACGGGGACGCTTCACAATGCGAGCCGGGAGGGTCGAAAAATCAACAGACAAGCTCAATTCTCGTAAACTGGGAAGCTTTTTGGTGAGAAGAGTTAGGGATCGGAGGTTGACACCGGCGGTCGCTAATTGAAGCTTCAATTCACGAAGTTCAGGCCATGCAGTCGCCATCTCAACGATGTTGTCATGAGATAGACTGGGTGAAGAAGGGAAAGGATAACGTTTCACAATAAGATGTCGCATCTGATGACATGAAAGCAAAGGCTCAAGGTCTGAATAACGGGGCATGATCATCAACCCCGATCTGGCGGTGAACTCGAATCGCTGCACAGTGTTGGCCCATTGTGCCACGCTTGTTAAGATAGTTCTCCATTGGACGTCCGTACAGTCGAGCTCAATAAAAACCGACTCAATCGGAATGAAGGTAAATATGGTAAGGATTGAGTTGATGAAGGGCCCGGAGGCACCAGTGAGGCTTAGAGAGCGCAGCGATTGGAAGCAGGGGAGCTGGAATTTCACATCGAGGGGTGACGCATCCGATGAAGCACTTGGGAAATTCATTTTGAGCTCCACGAGGGATGTAGAAGAAGCAATGATGTCGAGCGGAACATTCCCTGATTGTATTTCAGATGTCGAAATGATGAGGGTGTGTAGATTTTTCAAGCTGAGAATGGGGTGGTATGACTCGCGGTTGGAGAGGAACCCAGGGAGCACCAGCGTGTTGATTGACGGTGCTTGTTCTAAGATAATCTTCATAAAACCTTTGTGCAGGGGGTAGGGGAATTTGCCAAGGGAGTAATCATCACAGACGCAAAAAGAAACGGTACGAAGAGTCGGGGAAAGGAGGAGGGGAAGGGCAGGGATCAGATTGGGGTGGTCAAGTGTCAAGGTGACTAGCGACGGCAGCATTGGCCGCCCTTGAAAATGGCGCGCTGCGAGCACCAAGACAAAACCATCAAATCCAGAAGGGTCCTCAGTGGTAACTTGAAGTTCATGAATGGCAGCTGCGTAACTTTCAAGTCTCAGCCAGTGAGCGGGCTCGACATCATCGTGGAAGCCCTTAGATTGAATGAGAGTCAAGTTTATTTATAAAATGACTTGGACGAACATAGATTCCCCGGGATTCGTCGAATTCAAAACTAGGTATGACGTTGAACAAGGTTGCAAGAATTCAAGGCGACGCCATAAAACAGACACCGCAGGCTCGAAAAAGGCTTTGCAAGTTCGTGCCAATGCAGCGAGTGAGTCTTCGTCCGTGAAAATTTCGCCATAAAAATTCCCAAAGATAATTGAGAGGATCTCTGGAACTTGAAGAGCGGGGTGAGGCGGCATGAGTACAGTGCATACGATCGGCTTTCGCACTAAAGGGTTGGGAGACAACCAGTCCAAACGAAGCAGAGTTTGGCAACCAACAGGGGGTGTATTTCAAGCGGAATCACCAGGTGTCCGACCTCGTGGAAATTGGTCCTGGTGTACGGAGGGTGAGGAGAGGTGAGGAGGTACTCGTAAAGTCTGGAAGAAATTTGCCGCTTTCAAGTTGATAAGTACTTATGTGGGATGATTTAAGGGGATTCCCCGGATTCAGCCCAAATGGGGAAGGTCAGGGTTCAGTCACGCGCGTCATGCTGTAGGCGCGCTTGGCGCTCCTGCGGCGTCGCCTTCTCCTTTCTGTCCTGCGCTGCCCCCTCTAGTTGTACGGGCGTTGTGTTTTTCTTGTTGCTTTCCCGTTTTGTAATGATCTTTGGTCTTAAAAATATCATTTTGTCGTTGTTGAAGCAAGCATGTTGAGAGAGCAGTCAATAGTAATAGACACTCTCGGATGGCATGAAACAAATAGCTATGAAGTATATGAAACAAAATACCTACGAAATATAAGAATTATAAAGATGTATGTGCTTCCCCTTCTCCGTGTTCAAATCCAGACACTGGGATCTTGTTGAATCAACCTTAGTTTTCCGCGTCGGGTGAACTTCTTGGAGAGCTCGAGTTTGATTTGCGTTCTTGTGCAGTTCCGTACTTGCTGGAGCGCGTTGTGCCTTTGTTCCAGCGGATGGCTTCCAAGAGCTTCGGGATGCTCTTGTCTGCATCTGGATACTTGCTAAGGAAATGATCCTCATTTCGGCCCAACCTAAAGATGAACAAAACGAAGCCCCATCAGGAGAAAATCTCTTGAGTCAGTAGGTCAATGTAGCTCTAGTATTTATAATACCCTGGTAGTCTAGTCCCCCCCATGAGTCGCTCCGGTAGTTTACTGTGACATCTCAGTAGCCCAGGTAGTTCTTCCCTTGCACCTGATAGCCCTCGGTACACCCTCCTTCCACTTAGGTAGGCACTGGTACACCTTGCTACCAGAGCTACTTGTGTGTACTGAATCTACTAATTTCTTTGTAGATGGCCACTAATTTTCTTGCTTCCAAATTAAATTAGGGGTATAAATGGCATTTCGACTATCTAATACAAGGGGGTCTACAATAACACCACACTAATAAAGAGGCTTTAAAGCCAATATCCAAGAAAGTATGAAAGGTGAAAATAATGGATAACATTACACATGAATGAAGGGACACCAGGGTATCCTCATTCAGGTTCGGGAGGGAGCGCTCAAGCGTCGTTGATGTTGTTGTCCATCCGTCATCATCGTCTTTGCGTCGTCCATCGTCATGGTCATTTTCGTCGTGTTGTGCACTGTGGTTGTGGTCGTCCGTTATTGCCGCCACCTGTATCGTCGTCGTCCATCCATCTCCATCATCATGTAGCCATTGTCGTGTGTTGTCGTCATCGTCGTCGGGTCACATTGCTCAATGTAGCAGAGGGCGAGGTGGTGACATGGCGGTGGTTATGATGGCCGCTAAGTGGGTTGTGGCTATTAGAAAGGGGAACAAGAGGAGCTGGTGGGGCTTACAATGTGATGTGCTCACCTGTCTACTGTGGACGGTGATGACGGCATGCGTTGTCGCCATCTGGGATGACGTGGCACATCCGTGTCCCGTGTCGTAGTCGCATGGTAGTTCCGTATTGTTGTTGAGTCGTCGCTGTCCTGTGTTGGCGTTGCACCGTCGTTGTGTTGTGTCAGTCCGGACGACGAACAGCGAATTGGTTGTCATTCGTCGTTTGGTTGCCACGTCGCTTCTAGCGACGTGGCACCTGAACATTGTATGACTAAAGGAATGGGGGGCAGGGGTTGTGTTAGCTCACCTGGGTTGGCACACAACGTTGTCACTGTCCTCGTTGTCGCGTCGATGTTGCAGGCGCTCGTTTTCTTGCCAGAGCTGGTGACGTGGCGTTGCCGCGTTGTTCTTGTGGTGTTGGGGCATGCCGGGCTGGTTGTGGGTGGTCAATGAGGGTTGTGGGTTGTGGTGGCCATTGGTGACGGTGGTGGTGCGGCGGTCGTGAGTGGGCGTCATGGATGATCGATGATGGTAGTGGTTGAGGAGTTTGTGCAACGCATTACGCACACCCAAATCAAGCGTGGCCAAACGCCGACAATCAATGAATGAAATTTTGTCTAAGTCCTCACTTCAGATTTGGGCGTGGCTATGTGACAACAGCATCTAGTGAGCTCTGTTTAGTTGCTTTAAACAGTTGTATGGTGCAGCTGCTAGATTGCTCTCTTGTCCACCCCCGAGATGTCTTGTGGAGCTGAGGGTTCGATTCACGGTGTTTGCACTATTTTTGACAATGTATATGACAGATGGTGAAATCCATGGAGTCTACTGAAATAGTCAAGCAACCTCAATATTTCGAGCAGAAACTACTTGGTCTACTGACACTGTAGGAACAACAATCAAGGTCTATGGGGAAATGAGTTGAAAATATTGGAAGCTATTGAGTTTATGAACAAATGAACTGAGTGTACCTGGACTATGGGTGCATAACCAGAGTTTATCAGCACTACTTGGAGCAATGGAAGCTACTGACTTTCTGAAGAAAACTACTGAGGGTACATATTCAATCAGAAAACTACATATACTTTTTTTTTTTCCTGATGCCCCTCAGTGTAAGCAACCGGTTAATCAAAGCTTTGGAATACACATGCCTGACAAACTCATCAAAAATCGTCTTCCGTTGGTTCCGCTTGCTCGCCGTGGCGCTACTCCCCTCGTACCAGTCCTTCGGCCAGTCCTTCAGTGCACACTTCGTGACAGGATCGATCTCCTCCCACTGCTTGATGACTCTTCGCCAGGCACCAGGCACTCTTCCCAGATCTGGGATTGCGAAGGTGAAGCGACGGAAACTTGGCATAATGACAGTACCACCCTCAGATGATGTTCCCCTTTCGGAGCTCGCGGGGGACATTCCACGGCTAGCCTCAATCACAATAGCCTCAGGCGGGCTTTCGGGCAAGATATACGGGGCTGATGCCGCCCTTGATATCACTCGCGATTGGGTGTGCGACACACGCGTAGGTCCAACGGATGTGTTTGATGGATTTAGAGTCGTTTCCAAAGTGTGGCTGACCATGTCTGAGTGACAGGTATGGGAAAGTGTTGCCGTGATCACTTTCACAAGTTCGTCTATCTTGTGGTCAATCCCCGCCTTGAACTCTCGAACCTCCAGACTCGATACAGGTGCCACAGCGATGTGATCTCCCATGAAGCTCTGGTCCGCACCAAGGGGAATTGGGTGCAAGGCATTTCCATGCCCCGCCTCAAAGCTCTGCAGGGAATCCATCAAATACTTCATCAATGTGTCAACCTTGACATTGACATCCCGGTGAGAAACGAAGCTCTTAGATCTCCAGTGATGAGACAACTTACGTGCTCTCCAATTGCCCATCCACCCCACCATCGGATCCAGCTTAGTGGCCATCGCATTCCAATAGGTGCGTACATAAACCTGTACTGCGCGCCACCACGACGAAAGCAATGTGTGGTGTAATGTTTTTTCAACCCAGCTGCCGCTGCGAACTTGGTAAGTAATCCTTGCAGCATGTCGTAGCTCATGTCACGTTTAGGATGAATCAGTCCGTTTGGGGCGATGTACGGGAATATGTAATCGTTGCCTTCAACTTTGTGGTTAGGTTGGAGTTTTTGAAGGTACGCTCGCCATTTCGGAAGGTGTGTACTCATGTCGATCGCATGGACATCTTGATGATATATATCGTAGATGTTACCTACAGGACAGAAGTTGGTTTTTTCTCAGTCACGACTGGCAATTTGCTTACCGGTACGTGGACCTTCATATCCTTTTGCATGTTGCCATCCCTTCCTGTTTTCAAGGACAATTTTGAAGTGTGGAATGTAGTACGGTGCTGGCCCAACACAATCCTCCTTGATATCTTGCTCCTGAAGTGTAAGTAACTCGAAACATCTATCAGTCCAATTGAGTGTTCCGAACAATTTACAGATTCAGAGTTAGGTAAGGCATACCTCGTCCATAGCGTAAATGCAGAGCTGATGAATGCTCGCATAAGCGCGTGTTCGGCTCGAAACATTAACGTTTCGATATCTTTGACCGGCAAGGTGAGCAGGTCATCTGGACACATTTTCTCTGACCAGTCAATAATCTTTTTCATCTCTTCAACTGTTATCGCCTCGGCATGGTTACGGGATGCTGCATGTCCCTTTTCTACAGCTCTGACCTTCACTGCATGGATCACAGCCATGACGGCAGGTGCTCGAGCTGGACACCCAGTTACCTCTCCCGTCTTGTCATCCAATCGATAATCACCAGCGTACTTGTCCCCATTCCTTTTCGTGTGGTCAGATTATGATCTGATCCAATAAGCTTTATGCTCACATGGTATCCCAGTACTTCGCAAAGGCACCCTGAATCCCGTATGCAGTATCTTTTCTGAGGCCCTGCACAAAGCACTTCTGGACTAAGAACATCTCAACAGCCATTGCAGAGTAACGGTTCGGGGGGTTGGTGAATGCCTTTTCGAGCTCGTCTGTTGGGATCCCTTCGCTACAGATGTCCTCGCTGTTGTTTCGCCTCTCCTCAATCAGAGTTGCCAAAAACCTGATTCCTCTATCAAAATGTCCATCATACGCATTGCTAGTATTTTTCACTGAGGTCACTTCCTTCACCTGCACGTTTCGGGTCTTCTGCAGTGTCGCAAGTGACGCTGCGGCAACTCGAGCCTTTTTTGATGCACGTGGCGGTTTTGGCTTTACAGCTGAGGGGGATACCTTCGACGCGGCAGATGCTATATTGGCAGCTGCTGCAGATGCTTTTGTACGCGCCCTTGGGGCCATGGTCAAGTGGGACGAGAGCGAGGTAAAGTCAATTCAACAGTGTCCTACCAATTACAATACCCCATGTTTCAGCTTACAACTTCACCGTTCATGTCCCCAGTTACCCGAGTAAGCACCCTTTCATTCTGTGGGTCCAGCTTGATCCAAGGAGACATGAAGGTACAAGTACATTTGAGCTTAAATAGTCTAAAAATACATTTTATGCTACAACGAAATTGTGTTCGAAAGCCTATGTTAAATCAATGAAATCGAGCATAACCCTTTTCCTTTTCAATCCATGCCTTGCCTGATTATATTCGTGAGTGTGTGCCGAATCTCCCTCATCAACTACAAGCGGATTCTGAGACGAGCCAGCAAGGGGAGGAGGATCTGCGTGAGAGCTTGACACCACAGGCATCGGGGACATGACTTGCTCGTCGTCCTGAGCCAGAGGACCCATATGAGAGGCCAACGCCGCGGAGTTGGGGGCTGTCGCAGGATTTGCGCGAGTGCTCAACGCCCCAGCATCAGGAGCCATGGACATGACAACGCCCTCATCCTTATCAGGAAACATTAGCTATGGGTCTTGCTGACTGATAGACACGATACATACAGAGTCTGTGTAAATCCGTCGTGGCCTATTAGGTTTTGATTTCTTCTTACGTGTACGTGCATTATATTCATTGAGTAGATTGGGAACCCTGGCCTTGAGAATTGTCAATGGGATCCAAAAGTACTGGGGGGGTCGTTGTTGCTGAAGGGCCTTCCTACGTATGTCCTCGTTGAGGTTCGAAACGGTCTCACGGATGAGAGCCAATGTTGCTGTCTCAACGCTGAAGCCGGGCACAGTAGCACCTGAATTTGGCCCACCCGGACCAATCTTCTCCCGTGCAATACGAAACAGAGAAGAGCGCGTGAGGTGCCTATCAACTGATCCGGGAGTATCGATGGGCTGTAGGACTAGTCAGATATATCCTACCTAAGAGAAGGGAGCAAAACAAACTTACATTGAGGAGCATCCGCATCACGGCTGCTGGCCAAACATTCATGCAAAAACGAGGAACGATGACGCCAGCAGATCCCCACGAAAATGACTTCTCGCACAAGACTGCAAGTTTGGCCAGGTTCAGCTGGTGGAGCCCCCAGGATGTCGTATCAGGGCCGTTGCCATGCTCTGACCAGGAGGTAAGTGGGTGGGTGTAAAGCCGAAGGATGTCGAGCTTGGGGAAGTCCAAGGGGATGTTCTGGGCTAGTGCAGGGTGCTTCATACCCATTACACCATGTGGGTCGTAGAGTAGCTCATTTGCGAGCTTGTTGCGCCAGTCGTTGAGGAAGTCTTGGAGTTCATCTTGAGCAAGTTTGGTCGCAGCTTCAAAAAGCGAGTCAGCTAAGCCTCCCTGAGCCAGCTGATAAGCAATCTTGGAGCCGCATCCAGGGAGGCCGATCTAAGGACATTGCTATTTGGTAAGAAAATAGATATCTGCCGCTATTGTTAACGTACCTGATCATAGTCGCCGCCGCTCAAAATCGCGATGAAGATCAGCTTGGCGCGGGTTAGAGATGCCAGGTCCTGGATGTCGGTTGAGTTGTAGTATATGATCTTGTCGCCGTCCGCTTTGATGTTCGGGCTTGAGACATAAACATTTTGAGTGAATAAAGAGCGATTTGGGAACAGGAACTCACGGCTTGATCATGCATGTGCCCCCAAAGAGGAAGACATCAAAGTCGGTGGTAAGGACGGCCTCAATTAGACCATGGGCAGTCAACTGGGCCAGCTCTGCCTCCGCCTCTGCTGGGGCCTAAGAACACGAGGGTAGATCAATGAGAGACAAGTAAAATTACTATATAAAAGTATACACACACGATATATGGGGCACCCAGCTTCTCGAGCAAAATCCTCCACGTAGTGTTCCATCCAGTGCGGCTTGTCGGCTTTGACGTTCACTCCACGCTTTACGCGGGGACGACCAGGACCATCTTCGACAAAGACGGGAAGAATCGAGTTGGCGAGGAGGTGGCAAATCCGGTAAAAAATGGTGCGGAGGCCGGGATTTTCGCCAGTCTGAGAATGGGCGGCAGCTTGTGCTTGACAGATCCACACACTACCATGAAGATGTAAGTTAACTGATAAAGAAGACGTGAAAAGAAGTCCATACCTTACGTCGACACCAACACGAACCATGTTGTCGCCGTGGGGGTTCAACTGAAAGCCTTCCGTGAGTGCAAACTTGGTCAGAGTTTGCTCACGCCGAGCTGGTTCCAAAATCTAGAAAGGTATCAGTTCTCAGGTCACAAAATCTACAGAAGCCGTCACCTCAGAAAGTCCAGGTACGCCCATTGTGATGGTCAAGGTTGAAAATGTCGGGGAGAAGGTGAGACATTGCCCCAATTCAGTGGATTGAATTGAGAAGCAATGGGAGAAAGGAAGACTTGGAGTGAAAAGACGAAGTCGGTGCAACACACACTAAAGGAGGCCGACAAACACGCCGCTCGTTGGATTCAGGCAGTGCTTGCTAGGTGCTCGCCGCACTGGTGTTGTTGTTCATAGACTCATCAATGAAGCTGTGTTCACGTTTTTTTTACATCACATGACCCAAACGCGTCAACGCGTCGACACATTGACCAACTTCTTTCATGCCTCGCATACTATTGAGCTCTTGGAATTGGAAGCAATTGATTGCCAGCTGGTGCCATTGTATTAAATATTGATTTGTTATATTTACATTTACATGCATCTAAACAGCATGTATTTCTTGGGATGAGCCCAGGAAACAGATACCTAGTGATACTCAGAATTGGGCATAAGTGAGAGTTGAGCGAATAAGTGAACATAAGTGATTATGTTCGGTCGATTTAGCTTAAATCTGGCTCATTTTAGTGGATTTAAGGACCCTTGATACCAACCAGTTCAATTTATGGGTCAGGCGAGCTGGCAGCAGGCCAGCCGATTTACTCGTAAATCGGTTGCCAAGTCCTCAACACCCTGGTTGGGCCTGGGTTGGGCTAAAGTAAGGGTCATCCACGGTCGTACCCTGTTGTACCCTGTTTCGCCGTTGAAAACACAGATTTACAACCGTAACCCTTGAAATTCAAAGACATGATTCAAGTCAAATTCAAGTTTGAAAAAAGCTATTATCTCAAATAGTACACACTATACAATAAGATGGACCTATGGCTATGTAAACAATTCAAGAAAGTGATGATTGGTGGACAGGACTCGCAGTGTCGACAGAAGAGCTGGTGGCGGATGACAAGATCGCGATACACAGACTGCAAGGGGTGATCAGACGGCGAAACTTGGGACCAGGCCTGCAGGGCCATTTCAAGAAATTGAATGAAGGTGCACCAAGCGAGAAAAGAGGGCCTCTGAGACGGGAAGACGTCCCAGATCAGGTGAGAGGGATCAACGCTTTTTGCGCCCCGCCTGGAGACTCGAAATAGCGAGGACTCCTCACTACGCCAAGAAGACATCGCATCGTAGAAAAGCGTGTTGAAAGCGGTTACGGTGGGAGCCGCTGACTGTGGAACGGGTTGAAATGAAACAGGTGCATGCCATGTCAATAACATAGGAAGTATCGACATCCATGGGGGAAGAAAACTCTGGTAGAAATGTGTCAGTATAGGTAGTCACAACATATTTCAAACAAGACTAGAAACTGACCTGGTTTCGTTGCTGACTGAAAATCGTTGCGTCGGAAGTTCTGAACGTCGAGAGATGTCCAAAGGTTCAGTCGGGCATCAAATCGAGGTCTTTCCGAGGGGGAGAATTGAGCGAGACATTGGATGGAAGGAAGGCTCGAGGTCCGACGAAAGGAACGATATCGAACGCGTTTGCTCCGTTTGCGTATGGGTGCGGAAGGCGCGTGGAACAAGATGCTGGGTGGAAGCTGAGGTGAAGAAAGCCATGTCGGAATTGAGTACTTCTGTTTCTTGAAGGTACGACGCGTCGATGGATCTATGAGACGGTCCAAAGCGATAGGCTCTGAATGTGGAAGCGAGAACAACGCGGTTACCTGAGTGATGCGGAGTCAGGGAAGTGTTGGGCAAGAGACTTGGCTCAGGGAAAAGTGATTTCTCACAGGAAAACGGAATCCGGTGATGGGCGCATTTTATCAGATTTAACATTCACTCCTTAAATCGAGTGAAATAATTGTACTTACAGTCGTGGACAAGCAAAGCCCACTAAAAAAATGGCTGACATAGCACTTCCTTTTTGAGTATCTGAAATGATGCATATTAGTTAGCTGAAGTTCCCAGTCAAATTTCAAAGAGATTTATCGAGCAGTTCTTGAGAAAATGTCTATTTAAGGAAATGGTCCCTGAAATTTTGGCAAAAACCCTTAAAAGGAAATGGAAAAATCCGAAAAAATGCGCAATCGCTTCCTTTCAATAGACGGAGCGTGTCCACCGCGTTTCAAAGGGTTTCATCGAGTGGTTGGCCCACAATAAAATCCTGAATTTGACTAATGCTGCCTAAGAAGAAAGTCAATGCCACCTCAGAAGCACTAAATGCTTGTCCTGCTGGCCGTTTATCAACCGATCATGGCAGTGGATGTCGGCTTATCACATCAGATTGACTGGGGAGGCTGCCCAGTGGGCTGTGCGAAAGCAAAAAGGGCAATGAAGCGTTTCGAGGACCGCAACGATGCATTTAGATACAGCTCTCAACTGAATTTTGTACATTACATTTGCAATTCTTGACCCTAAAAATTTGGCAATTACTAATTACTCGTGGGAAAAACTTCGGAGGGGGTGTTTTCGACGTCTTTTGAAAAACTGAGCAAGATTCTGAAAGAATCTCGCAATTTCATCGAGTTTTCGGTGAGAAAAGCGATTGGTGGGCTTTGCTTGTCCACGACTGTATCTAGTGGCAAGGCCGTGATCGATTTATCCGATCACGAGTTAATCTGAAGTCGGGTTCAATGGAAGAACAAAAACCGTTTTGAACCTCTAAAAGAATCGTGAATCTTTTGAGCTGGCCGATGAGTAGTAGTCTTGACACCAGTTCAATTACCCGCCTCACATTGACCCAATCCGGACTCGTGTATAGAAGTCCCTCCGCATCCGTTTACCCCCTCGTCCCCAACATAGTGATTTGAACCCCTTCGAGATTAGTAGAGTCGAGCAAATGAGTGGAGAGTCCAAGAAAGAGTCGTTTGAGAATTGTTGTGAGATCATTCTTGAAGCTTAAAGTTTGGAAGGCTTCTAGTATTAGGTAATCCATTTTACTTCGATGATAAATTACAAGAACGGCGGACAGATCAAGAAAAGAAAAGAAAAGAAAAGAGTAAAAAGTGGGATGAGTAGAACACACAAACATACAACGAATGATGGATGGTAATGGACAGTGGGTGATGCTATGAAGAGAAGGAAGATCAAGAGGAGAATGTACGACGTAAAACATGAATGAAAGAGAATTAGCGTGTCCAACGAGCTTGACGGACCGTAATTTAAGTACCAGATACGCATCATCAAAAGACGACAACAAGAAATCCAAGACGACAGCGTCGGAGGAGGCCCTGGCTCGGAGCAAGCAGGAAGGGAGGGATCGGCACCCAGACCCTACTCCGCCCTAGATCCCTCCCACCTCCTCAACATGCTCTTGCTGCCGCTTTCCACCCTCACCCCCCGTAACAGTCAACCAAGCTTCCAACCGCCTCCCCAGCTCCCCTCCACGCCCACCACATATATCCCCCGTCGTATTCAACATCTGCTCCTTCTCCTGCTCATCCACGAACGGCAACTTCCTCGACAACCGTGCTACTCCTCGTGCGGGTGGTATTGTTAACACCATCCCAGCCGCGCCTACGCCGTTGCTCTTCGCCCCCTTGGTCGTCCCGTTCATCTTGGAAGTCCGCGAGAAAGAGTTTGAGCTGGATCCTCCCGTTGCCTGTGCTGGGTGATGATGATGGTGATGATGTAGATGATGATTCTCAGTACGCGGAGACGCAATCACCGCTCTTGATGTCTCCCGATCCGCGTCCGCCTCCGTACACGCGCTCTCCTTCCCACTAGCAGCTCCCTTGAACCACTCACCCTCAAACTCTTCCGGCCCCAATATACTCTCCACTAATCCCTCCTCCCACCCATCCCACTCCACACACCGATGTGCCATCCTTAGTCGAACACCCGCGGATTCATGGTGCAACCACTCCCTGCACAGAGTCGTCAAATCAGCTTTGGAGCCAGGTGGGAGTTTGAGGTTCGCAGAAGCAGGGTCGGAGGGGAGTCGCGCAACAGCCTCGCGGAATAGTTTGCTTAGGAAGGGACTGGATTGGAGGAAGGCGGGTACGTGTGCGCAGGCCCAGAGTGGGCGGGTGGTGGTTGATTCCCAGTCGATTATACATGTCTGTCGGAGGTGTTTGAGTATGGTGAGGTAGTATAAGAGAGAGACATACGATGGATGTGTTATCCTTTGCATCCACAAACACATTCTCCAAGCTCAAGTCATGGCAATCCAAGCCAAACTCCTCTTTACCTTCCCCCATGGGCCGATCATCCTCCAGTTTCATCAAACGCTCCATAACCCTCATCCACCTCCCCATCTCCCTCCTAACCTGATCCTCCCTCTGACTCATATGAGCCACCAAAAAAGTACTGCGCTGCATCCGCCTATAATCCCTATACATCGCATCTCCAGGACCCTCCCATTCCTCTTCACTCTCCTCCAGATCCCATTCATCAGAATCATCGCTCTCGTCTCCAGGTACCGCCCTTAACCTGTGATGCCGCGAACTCCTGATCTCATCCGGGTCCAGATGTAACCGATGTGGAGCTGCGCTGCCTTCATTCTCGCGTATTACACCCTGGATCTCGCGCTCTGCGCAGGACGCCAAGTAAGACGCGGTGGAAGCCCACGGACCGCGGTTCAATTCTTCTGGGTGTGTCAGATCGCCACGGTTGGAGCCGAAGAAAGGCCAGGATATAATTGGGCCCACGTGGAAGACGTGAGTTGCAGTATGAATAGACTGGAGAGACGGGGTCTTGGGCACAGGGCCGTTCACCCCGCTCATGCTTAGCG
Source organism: Laccaria bicolor S238N-H82 (assembly GCF_000143565.1). Classification (NCBI taxonomy): domain Eukaryota; kingdom Fungi; phylum Basidiomycota; class Agaricomycetes; order Agaricales; family Hydnangiaceae; genus Laccaria; species Laccaria bicolor. Next base: position 568,439 of record NW_001889888.1, read on the forward strand.
TTGGGGAGAATGGGAATGCAGAATATGCAGGGCAATATTGGCTGGCTTTGGGGGTTGGGGTGTCGGAAGAGACTATTATCCGCGGGTCAGGCCCGAAATAGATGGACCCTATTCCGGAGAATCGATGCGCGAAGAGAGGGATGACGATGGCTGCGAGGTTTCGCATGAGCTTCACAATGTCACTGTAAGGGAGCCCGTGATAAACTTGTGAAAGCGGAAGTCCGGGCGCCTGTAGGGTGGTAAGTCACGTGATCGACTCGAAAGTTTTAGTGATGCACCTTCGACATGAGAATAATTTCACCTCCTAGGCGGTTGTAGGGGTTTGAATCGTAGTGATAGACCTTCGGAACGGGGACACTGGTTTTTTCGCGAAGGTAGCTCATTGTAGCAACCTCTGATTCGGTCTTGAGTCTGGGCATGAACCGACGTGCAACGCGTGCCACTAGCTCCGTGTAATCGACGAGTGTGACAAGGTAGGCCTAAATAGATGATCAGTACATGTAAGGGACCCCGTCCCGAGACGGATTGACCTTGTGAAAGGTTCCTTAAGCAAAGATCAGCTCAGCCGACAGCCGAAACATCAGAGAGCGACATACCCGCACTAAGAAAGGTGATACGACCAACCTCGACACCCATTTTCTCGCGGACGACGTCCTTCAATACCCTTCTATCCACTTCGAAAGGAGAAGCACCATGCAAGGCGGCATCAGCCTTAGATTCCCGTTTCCTGTCGGCATGTTCGGTGGCCCAGTCCCATTGGAGCAGTGGCTGAGTGGTTGTCGGCGTTGGTTGCAAATGTTGTTGGTCTATGTTCAAGCAAAGTTTGCGGGCATCCTGGTGCATAATAGAGGGGTTACGGGTGTTGTGAACGCGAGGGGACCCCTTATCAACGAGTGGTGTCTCTGAATCAACACAATTTCCCGGAAATGAGCCGGAACTTGAGAATGCGGAATTAAGGAAAGGTACAACCAGCCTTGAGGCACTAATAGAAGAATAGATGTTGTTAGCAGCGAGATATGTTGTGAAGGCGGTGTGTAGACGCTATGGTAGAGAGGGAGACGTACTCATAGGTTTTAGAGCCGATGTGCTTGGCCGTGTTTGCATCTCCCGCCTCAGAATTGCTCCCCACACACGTTTCTGCTCCTGCCGCTGCCGTTTTACTCGCTGGATTACCCATGGGCGATGAAGATATTTATCATGTAACTCTCGAAACCTTTATATCCCTCGACTCTCCTTGGCGAGTGACGTGAACCCTTGCTTCTTTTCACCGCCAGAATTCGCATAACTTTCCGACACCGCGTATTTGGCTACGAACTCGTCACTTCAATCACAAAAACATCCCACGTCTATTACCCCACCACTGCGGTTAATATATATTACCATAGTTGCTCACACTACGCCATGGTTGCTGCTCTCACCTACCGGAGTGGGTCTCTTCCTGGTCTCATCCGAGTCACTTCTTGACAGATAATACTTCTCCGCGCCAAGCCCCCACGCCAAGACGAGTCACTTCACTATCATTTATATTCCGCACAAATTCCGCACAAAATTCTGCATCAATGTCCCCGGGTGCCACGACTTATACATCGTCCGATCAATTATTTCTATCAGACGGCCTTTACATCTGTTAACTAATCGCTGAGCCTCAGTAAGCGCCGGTCTCAATCTCAAACTCTACCCTGATCTCGGAATGCAGGGAAGATGGGACGCGAATAACTTCATCTTCCGCTCAGCACACTATGAACTAAACCGCGCCTTGGCATCAACCCTCAGGTTTCAACGACTTCGTTGGGAAAGCTAACGCCATTCTTGGTGGTGAACAAACGCCATTCCCACTTGTGCTCATACATCCGAAACGTGCATTCAAGAACTCGCTAAACCTAGCAAAGCAGGTCCAGGATTCACCTTGACTGCGCCTTGCACGTTCGCATAATTATCCGCACCTGCGCCACCAGGGTTCTAGCGATTACGTCCATAACAAAGTCAACAATCCAAAAGATCCGGCGGGCGCTTCGGTCCTTCGGACACTGGGTCGGTTTGCCCGTCTGGGTCAAATAAAAAATCGACGCACTCATCAAGCACCCAGCAGTTTCTTCCATCACATGGTCACAAGACAAGTCCACGCGAATTCCTCTATCATTACTTTGTTTTTCTCATTGTCTCTGGCAGCTATGAACTGTCACTTGTTCCGTCCCGGACGCTGGTAGCACGACATATGGCGTCGTGTTCCGCTGACCGTGATCCACCATTCATTGACCATTCACGGAAGAGATAACGTTCGTTTTTTTAAGCCAGTCTGAAAAACTCAACTGCAAGCAGGTTGTTTTATAAGGATAGTCTTCGAAGTTGGTAATTGACGCCTCTTTCGAAGGCTGAAGCGCCTTTGCTTCGGATGGCGGACTGGCGCGTTTCAATTTTGACGCAATCACACCACCCCATACAATTTCTTCCGCACACTTTGAATTTAAGCATGACGCTTCGGCTACCCGCGGCTCGTCATTTCATCTGGAGATCTAGCGGCTTTTATTTTCCTGTGACGTCGATGAGAGATTTCTTCAATTCCCAAGCTGCCAGATGTGCCGCGTCCGGAGCATACAAAACACTCTATCTAGTCACCTGGTGAACGGACTTATCGTTCGACCCAGCTCTAGATCTAAAGAGTGCTATAAATAAGAAGGTCGAAGGCCGCCTGATTTTTATCAATAGAATGCAGACCTACAAATGTGCAGCTTTGAAGAATATACAAAGCCATTTAATTGCGAGTTTGGCTTGCAGGTCGGGGGTTGCGTAGAGATGTAGAGAGCGTCTATGGAGGTACCATGATGATAAGCGTAGGTTATCTGACGTCACGTACATATGACAGGTATCTTGGGGCACTCGCCGCCTCCTGAGTCCTGACATAATTCCCACTTCCTTTCAACTTTCTTCTCATTGGCCGTCCACCTGATGAGGTGCCTTGTTCGAGTGCCGGCATTGGTTATTGAAGGTTGAAGGGCCTAGCATATGAACTTGCCTCGACGAAGGTTTATTTGAAGTCTATTGGCACCACCCACGATTTCCAAAGCAAATCCCACCGCGCATCACCTTTACGGCGAGTTTCCCTTCATTCTTGTTCTTACAATTATTCGCACTCCCTGTAGTCTGATATCGCTAGAAACCCCAAGGGTGTTGCCGAGAGCATTCAATGGGTATGACCATATTTTCCTCCTTTCTCCTTATCTTATCTTGAAAGGTGTGCAGGGTCCCTGTCAAATCGTATGGGTAACGTAGATGCTGAGGGAGTTGACAAAATCTCCTACCTCTGATGTAAAGTACCATGTATTTTGTGAAATTGATTTTTTTTTTGGTTTTGGAGCACAATATATGGCGTGGCAGTACATGTTCAAACGTTCATGCATAACTTGGACGCACGAAATTCCAGCATAGAATTCGATGACGGATTTGATTTCGTCGTCGCTGAGGGTAGATAGTTTTTCAGGACCACCAATGAAAAGCAAGTAGGAGTCGCCAGTTATACGCTTGATTGCGTCAAAGGCGAGTCATCATGGCGGGTAGTAACATGGTTCCGTCCGCATTCACTGTTGACGAGATTAAAGCTTTAATCATGGCCGTCAAGGTTTCCAGTAAGAAACCAAGATTCAACAGCTTCATGGCCCGCACCATGACCTACCATCAGTCATAAATCGGCATCTCGGACGTATACACACACGACTTGTGAAACCGTCGAAGACCCCAATAAATTTCGGACCGTCGAAAACCCCGATAGATTTTTGTTTTCCATTTAAAAGCTTCAGTTGTTCACCGGCACCACCGCTGAGGATGGTCGGAGTCGGTTAGACGCTGAGGACGAAATTGAAGGGAAACAGTAAAAGCATCATGCTTAGTGGTCGTCACAAAAATACGGGCTAATTTGGAGCGCAATTCATCGGCCGTAATGTCTCGCACAGGTAAGAATTATCCATCTGGTCGTAGAATTGAGTCAGTGGTTGGTCAGTGGAAAAGCTGTTGATGCAACAAACAAGTACAAAGCTGATTTCCTCTGTACTTTCATGATGAAGCCCAACGAAGATCGCTACACAACTACAAACCATGGCTCATTCAACAAATTTAATGAAAGCTACAACCATTCCAACAACGACTACTCTTTCACAGATAACAGTCAACGTACGTCAGACGACGCTGAGCTACAATCTCAAGTCGCTGATATCCACCGGCGCCTACCGCTGCAGACCATACCTCCACCGTGAACAGTCAAACACTCGCTCCTACAGGTACGGTCCAAGTCAATAATTTGGCTTTCACTCCGCAATGTTCCCTTTCTTCTAGTTATGCTCCGAGAACATGCTGTCCTCGCTGCTTCATACGATTCACAGGAGCAACAACATACCCCGCTATGTCTATCCGGAACTCGCGCGGTGATTCTCACTCGTATTTTGAAATGGGCGGGTTCGAGTGACGAGAGCCCCATATGCTGGCTTCATGGTCCTGGCGGTACTGGGAAGACCACCATCGCGGCCACGCTTGCGAAAAAGTTCGCATCTGAGGGAAGACTTGCAGGCACCTTCTTCTTTTCTCGAGAATCAGCACTCCCAGGGCGTTGGACTACCCAGAACCTTGTGACGACCATCGCATATCAGCTTGCCATTGCTCATCCCAATGTCGGTAGGAAAATCCATCGGGTTATCCAGGCTGATCCAACACTCTTCTCTAAGTCGTTGTAGACGCAAATGGAGAGTCTTCTTCTAGCTCCTACTCAGCCTTACACATTCCCATTGCTTATCGGCCGGACATTCCGGTTATTCCTTGAACTAGCCTCAGCGCTGCTCCCTTTCTAATTTTTCATTCCGCGTTTGAAAACGTCACGCGGATGGTGCCTCATTTTCTTACCAATAGTTGTCCATCTTTCCGCTGTCTATGACGCGACTAGGTTTGTTGCCCTTGGTGTGTTCCCCAAGTGGTTGCCTATGATTGTTATCATCGATGGGCTCGATGAATGCGATGGGAAGGACTCGCTTGAACTTATCAGGATTCTCGCAGGTGGAAAACGGGATTTTTCAACTTCTATTCGCTTCTTCATCACTAGCCGCGCTGAAGATCACCTCCAAGGAAAATTCAGGCTCTATGCCCGGCGGACGCAGTTCATCGACTTAATGGACTTTTGGGCTCATGATGACATTCACATGTATCTTCAGGATGGCTTTTCAGTGGTTTTAGCGGAAAACGAAGGGTATATGAAAGGCGTAGAGAAACCCTGGCCTTCAGCCTCAGACCTAACAGCACTGGTGGAGAAGTCTGAAGGTCTATTTGTGTACGCTTCTACTCTTCTCAAATTTGTGGGTGATTTGGACTCGGGAGAAGGCGTTCCCGCGACACGACTAAAGAAAGCTATGCTACGACATGACGGATTGGATGGTATTTATCATCAGGTTTTCCGTGACACCCCACACTCCTCGAAAAATGACTTCAAGCGACTGTTTGGCGTGCTTCTACTGCTCAAATACCCACTTCCTATTGACGATCTCGTACAACTGCTTCGCCTTGGTGGTGCTAGTGAGGCTCGACGCCCCCTGAGGGGTTGCAAGGCAATCCTCAGATTTCCGGATAATAATCAGGGCCAGGTCACTTTTTTTCATGCATCCTTGCACGACTTCCTGCTTGAGGAAGACCGTTCAAGACAAAACTACATCGATCCCTTGCGCCATCATGTTTATTTGCTCTATGATTGCTTCAGAATCATGGTGTCGAAGTGTGGATCAATATCAAGTAACCTGAAGGCGTCCCGACCCCCACCTCCCAATGGCTTTGATCCATTTCCAGCTAACCTTTTGTATGCTTGTCGAAGTTGGTGTTATCATCTCAAGGAGATCTTGACCTTCCATGATGGAATGAGCTATCTCATGTCTCATCTTAAGGACGAGATTTTTAGAGCTCTTTTTATATCCTGCTTGAGTTCCCTTGCGACGGATTGGTTTCAACTTTCAAACATGGGCGATTATTTTTGGATACCATCAATTAGATATTTGGGGAGGGCTTCAAAATGAGCTGGATGCTATAATTTCCATGTGTCCAGTGAGCTTGAAAATATTGGCAAAGATTCGTGCTGACACTGATTCAGGACGATAATATCTTCAGCCCATTGCACGACTTACGAAAACAAATTAAAAAACACAGGTGTAATATTTATTCAAGTGTGAGTCATTCTCTGATACGGCATGGCAGGATTATGGCCAAGAAATATCAGAGTAGGTAAGTTGATTTCTCTGAGAAATTTAATATCCTCTGTGTCGTAGACAAAATTCATGAAGAAAAAGTCAAGCGCTTCTTTGGGGAGGCGACTCGCCAAATTTTCTATAGGTTTCTGCTTTTTTATTTGACTAAATTTTACCACAAAAGCTATAGTCGGACCCTTCTTAACCCACATCACTTCTTCGAAATCCATAGACTGCCCGCCTGTTGCCAATGTTTCGGTGATTTTCTAAATCTAAAAGTTTGTCACGGTACATGCCTCTTCCGGTAACAACTTCTTACATCCTACGCCGACAAAGATCCACCGAAGAGTAGCGAAGAATATGATTGAGATTGGTTTACTACTCTGCCTTTTGCAACTTTTGTTACTTATCCTCGTTTCGGCCAAACGGTTTGCCGTGGGAGGCTGTTTAGCCACCTTGTTTTTCTGTTGAACCATAGCCCTTGGAAGTAAACAATTATTGTCCTTTGCGGGGCATAAGGGTCCGTAGAATGCAGATCGCGATGATCGATGAACGACTACTGTGCCTTTTGTATCATACAAGGTCTCCATTTCAATGACAACTCGATGACAACAAGGACCCACAATGAAGCAACTTTTCTGCCCCGTCGCTCACAAACGGTTGCCTCTCAACTACCTGGCGTTTAGTTCGGACACAGAGAAGGACATTAAAGCCTACTCATCCCAACGAGTTGTTGTGGATAGAAAAAGATATGATGGCAACGAAGGTAAAGCGAGTGTTTTCGGAGATAGCGGAGTTGGAAAGCTCCATATGAAGCCTGTCAACAAGCCCACACCTTGCGGCTTCCCCATACCTCCCTAAATTCAACATACCGCAGGACGGCTTCCAATGTCCTTCAGCACTGTATTCTTCCCCGACCCACCGACTAAAGACTCACTTGCCTCGGCCAGGCTCTCTCTCTCAGCAACGCGCACCTCGGCGTTCCAGCTTTCCTCAAAAATACTCGCAGCAGAGTCTGCTCTCGCCCAGCTCATTCGCGAGTCCAAACATGCCATTGAGGAAATGCAACACGCGTATGGGGCGTTGCAGGATCAGATTTTCAGGACGGAGGCATACTTGAGTGGGATTCGACGTTTACCTGTGGAACTACTTCGGGAAATATTCATGTGGTGTTTCGATTCTAATGGATATGAGGCTTCCGCGTGGACCCTATCGAGTGTCTGCACGAGTTGGAGGACCTTGGCGTTGGGCATGCCATTAATTTGGTCGAAAGTGAGTGTTGTCTTTTTTTTTGGTCGTCCTTGAGGCCATTTTGGGATATGGGCTGAGTGGGGGGGTTGGATTGCGGGGGGCGATCGAAACTTGGTGCTGCTGTCTGCCCCCCACACGCCTTCCACGTTCCTAGACTCTGAGCGGCATGGGTCCTGTCGACTGTCGACTGCTGCCTGTCACTGTCATCTCAGGTCGCTTCGTCCCTGCGCCTCCGGAGAAGTCGGCCTTTTTACCCGGGTAATCGCTTTACCTTACAAATCTGAGGAGGCTTGGACGAACGCAGTCTTCTCCATCCCGAGAAAGAATTTTTTTCCTCCCATGCTACTTATGTCATATCTATGATTCAACGTGACTTACCAAACTGGACTTACAGATCCGTTTAATAACCACGCCCCAATCATCGGCGGATACGATTCGTCTTTGGTTGGAACGTTCAGGGTCTTCTGTACCCTTGGACATCGAGATAGTACTACGCGTCGCCAGTCCTAAATCCACCACTTCAAATTCTAATGCGGATGCGTCCAACACGTCGCGACCGCCAAGAGCGTCGTCCCCTACGCTACCCCCCTACCCTCAGACATCGCACTACGTGGTACCGCATCACCCACCAGGAGGGACAGTAACGATTCTCGCGCCGGGGAATGTGCCCCCACCCATCATTATGCCCCACTCACCCACCCCTCCTCATACCCCTTCTAGTCCCCACAGTTCCACTACGGATTCGTCGTGTCAATCCGAAAGGAACGAAAGACAGAGACCGGGTATGCATTGGGGCCACATTGCATTCTTTTACCTCGTGGAACAGATGCATCGATGGGAACGATTTGTATTCCGTTTCGACAAGCAATTCGCCTCGCTAAGTGCGCTGAAGGGCATCAATGGTATGTCCGCCTCCCAATCATGATACATCCTACTGACGCTTCTTATAGGTGACGCCCCATTGTTGAAGGAATTCGAAGTAACCAGCGCAGAAGCCGCATTCTACACCGAATGGCCTTGGCTTCCTAACTCTTCGGGACCTATACCCTCGTTACCGAATCTCCGCACTCTGACCCTCCAACACGCACCCTTCAAGTGGAACTCCCCCATGCTCCGCAACCTCAACGTGCTCGTCTTACGCGCCGTTCCAACCCTCCATATCCCCTTCGATAGAATCCTATACATCATCGCCCAGAACCCTGCGTTGACGGAGCTTTCTCTGCACTTCCAAGGCGTACTGCCCGCCATACTCCCTTTGACGCCCCTTACCCTGCAAAACTTGAAGAAACTCAACATAGGCGGGCACTATCTCCTCTCTTCTGTCGTCGATGCACTCTCCCTTCCAATGCTCCAAAACCTGACTATTGATGTGGAGGCACGTGACCCCATCGAAGATACTATCTCTGCCTTGATCACACGGTCCCAAAAACCTCCCATAGAACACCTGTCGATTGCGTATAATTCATCCGCGCAGGCGTTTTACTACGGCCCTGGGGGCGTGGTGATCTCATGGTCTCTCTTGAACGACTTGCCCATGTTGAAGACGCTCCAGGTTGGGGGTACGCCTTTGGAGGGATTGGTATCGGCCCTGGGCGATCCAGAGGACGACGATAATAACCACCCTCCTGCAGTGGGAGGTGGTCCTGCCCATGGTTGGATCTGTCCGAATTTGGAGAAGCTGGGCATGAGGGCTTGTCATGGACATAGTGAGGGGATGGGGCGGTTGATACGCATGGTGGAGGCGCGGAATCCGATTCATGCGAATGCGGGTGGGGCTGGGGCGCCTGATCGGCTTAAGGTGTTAGAGATGCATGAGTGTACGAGCGTGGGTGCGGATATTGTACAGTGGTTGGAGGGAAGGGTGGGTGTGGTAGTTTGTACGGAGCCGGTGTATGACAGGTGCGTTTTTGTCTGCTTTTTTGTTCTTTCTTCATGGGCATTGGTTGATGAGGTCTTTTGTTCTTTAGGTCACTTGGCCATCCATATCTATAAAACCGTATCTCAAGGTCCGTTCCGTGAATTCGTTCTCTGTGTTCTGTGTATTTTTGTTTCCCAGTATTTTTCTTCTGTCTCTCTCTATTTAAACGCCCCTTGCATTCCATTCTAGATCTCATCTTGTTCACCTCATTACGATTTCCCTCTATCTTGCAATGATTCCTATTTTATTTCAGCACTCGACAATTCATATCATATACAGCATTCACGCGTCTGGTATAATTCTACTTTTACACACTACGTGTTCGCCTATATTCATCTTCTCTCCTCCGCTTCCGACTCCGTACTTGAGGCCCTCTTTTCCATAATGCCTCTGTATTTCCTGGCTACCGCTTCACATAAAACGCATATGGCGACGTTATTTACAATTCACATACGTACGCCTTTATCTCTGATAGTAACATTGACTTCACAATTACTCTGAATTTGAACAGTATAACCAGTATTTTGGTCCTTTCGTGCCGTTGGCTTTTTGCGTGTTCACCCATCAACTGCGGATAACGAATACTCAGTGAGACGCGTCCTCTCCGCTATTTTCGTCGATAAACCCTTGCGTTGACAGATGAGGATCAAGCGAAGATTATCATGGATTTTTAGTACCCCAAAACAAACGATCTGTTGAGATTATAGGTATATCTGATACAATCAGCAACAAGCCAGCAAATCTCCTCAGCGCTGTGAGGAAGAAATGTCACCAGCTCGATTGGATTATCCGACCACCAGGCAAAATCATCCAAGGTCCAATGGCAAGTGGAGATACGATAAACGCAATTTACCGGTCGTCGTGAACTCGAGAGAACGAAAGGAGTTTCGGTGTAGAAATGCGTTTGAAAGTGAGTGATTTCTTTGAATGCGTTGAATCATTTTTATTTTCATTTTTCAGGCAATCAAAGTTGGCCCCACTTTTAATAAACTTTTGACTCACAATGACTCGGAGGCTCCGCAGAGACGCAGAAAGTTTGGCTCATACTCCGTTGAAGCCGACATTTTAGAAAGGATATGGTTTCCTCAAGGTTTCCTCCGGCTGTAAACTCTTCATCGGATTGACATTCTGGATTATCTGTGGGATGGGTAATTTATTTTTGATAAACATCGCGTCCTTTGCACGTCCTGTGAAGTTGTATTTCGTGTGACTTTTTCCCACCCTCGACTTTGACGAAAACTTCTCACTCGAATCGCCGAGTCTCAGTCACTTCACACAATGTACTGAGCTCAGATCACTAAATCTCTCCACCCGTCCCATCTGCTAGTAATAAGAGGGTATAACGGGCACTCCCAACGCTCAAAGGCAAGACGGTCAAGTATGGACTCATCACTTCCTGAGGTATCATTGAATTATTTTCGGCCACACACTGACATTCTAATTTCTTAAGATTCCTGGTGAGCTGCATTCCTCGAGCTCTGGAATTATCGAATTAACGTCAACTTCTCTGTCAATCACTGTTGAACGCGTTTCTGCCTCCTTGGAGATTCAGACATAAGTATCAGGTTACGCCAGGATGACTGCAGTGCCGTTGGGATTAAGCCGTTTGTCGCCTGTTGCTTAGTATGATTCAACATTCATATTCCGAAGTAATACTAACGCGTATCTTCAGCTTTTTCCTACCAGCGAGGAGAGCGCCGACAGCCACTAAAAATGCAACAACAGCAGCAATAATCCCAACTATCACCGCGAAGTGCACCATGGTTTTCTGATGGGGTGAAGTCGTTTTCGGTGGTGGTGGCCTGTTTGGCCCCCCGAGCGCTTGACTGTTCGACAATGCCAATGGTGATGAATCTGCCGAAGCCTGGGGTCCGGGCTGTGAACTGGTCGACGGCGTTGGCTGTGATCCTATCTCTTTGTTATGCAGCCCAGATGGCGACACCCCGTTTGCTGAACCACCATCCCCGAACGGGTTAGTGGTGTTTGAGTTGATCTGGGAGTTGGGGGGCATTAAGCCGACAGGATCTCCAGATATCACAAGCGTGAAAAGAGATTTTGAAACTGTGGCACAAGGCAAGGTCTGCTTTCAGCGCGATAAACAACAGGTTGATTCACAGAAGGTCCTGGTGGACGTACAAATTCAGAAGGTGGGATTGCCTCGAGGTGAGGGGCACAGAAGCTCAGCAAAGCAATTTGATTGGCTAATTTGCTTTGCGACAGTGCGTCCTTCGAAACATTGTCCGCATTGGCCGCTATCGCAAGCGAAGTCTCCGTCGCACCGTATGACTTAATCGCCCACACACCGAACACAACTCCCGCAGTAATTCCGGCGATTTGGAGGGCATAATTAACAATTTCGCTCCATGAAAATACCCAAATCACTGCTGTAGTGCGTTTGTCCTTCCGATCATGTTCTAGAAGCTTCTCATCGTTCTCTGTGCTAAATTTCTCGTTGTTGGGTGTATTGCTAGGACCAATGCTTGACATTCTGTCCAAGAGCCCTGGGTGACGATCGATCTCAACGATGGAAGGGCTGCCTACGACGGTAGGGCTGCCTACGGTGGAAGGGCTGCATAGGATGGAAGGGCTGGGGTCTAGGATGGGAGGGCTCTCGGGGCTTAGTAGGATAGGAGGGCTGCCTAGAGTGATAGGGCTGGGGCTGAGGATGGTAGGATTGCCTATGGTGGAAGAGCTGCCTACAGTGGAAGAGCTCCCTATGATGGGTGGGCTTTCTTGGCAGTCACTCATTTGCAGAGAGTTGGGGAGCTCTTAGTACTATGGGTGCGTCCAAACTTGTTATACGTGCTGATGCAACTTGTATTTCAAACAGATAACGATATGCTGTGGTTTCCCTGCGACTATTGACCATGATCTTGCACGGCAATATTTCAGTCAATGAGCGCTCCGATTCCCAAGTTTCCAAGCTGCCAGTGAGCCTGCAGACATCTTTCGGGCCGCTCTTCTGTCTTCACTCTTGGCTAGCGTCTCAAGGACTTGTCCGGTCATTTGGCAAGCGGTTAACGTAATGTTCTGTGCATCAAGCCGACATAGCCCATCAACCGAGGACAACGTGCGCAGACGATGAGCATTGAGTACTAGGTAAGTTCAAAAACATATTTACTACGCGACTTCACTCAACTTCACTGATATTCGTAAATGTGAATTTGATCAACTTGGGTCGTAAATTTCAGATCATGGATCCTCAGTGCGAAATCCAATTCGTTGTGCTCTCGACGGCCCTGGCGCCGGAACACTCTCTGATTTCGAGCAAGTGTGGAGTGTTACTCAGGTTCGGGGTCAGTGTAAACTCAGCCTTTTCTCCATTGCCAGATGTAATCTCCTGGAAAGGGTCAAACAACCGAGCATTCGGTGAAATCACAGATCATTAGAGGATGCCGACGCTACTATCACTTGTCGGGTTGTTTCAAAACTCTCATTGATACAACATTGATCCACTGGCAAGGACAGCTCCGTCAAATCTTCACCAAGTTTCTCCGGACCTTGACCAGTTGAGACTATGGTTTCTCCTATGATAGCAGTATTTTTTCAGTAATAAGAAAAGGTGAGGATGAGGTGGCCGGAATCGCGATGTTGTCGCGATGCAAAACCACGATGAAATTTCGAGCTCCGAATGTAAGAATTCAAATATTCAAGGCCCTTCCCCTCCGCCGTCCGGACAAGTTCCTTTTTTGTTTCTGTGACAAAAATTGAAAAATTTGGAATCTTATCCAAGTACACAAGCACCCCAAGCAGCCATCCACGCATGCTATTGCTCGACTCCTTGTCAGGCCTACGACGCCCAGCAAATCCATTATGATTTGATTGTAAACTTGGGTTTTATGTAAAGGGTTATTATAGGCTTATTATAAACCTGCATTTGATCTTTATTTCTGAAGTCGACTTTTCACAGCCATGCTATTCCAGTATCTCGCACATCGCAAGGCTTGGTGAGCTTAATCTCTTTTCCTCTGTCTACAACAAATCAAACCTCACACCAAACCAGTGAAACGAAACAGGAAGAGCGACGACAGCGCATCACCGATGTCGCCACAGCTTTCCACTTGTCGGAACCACTGACAGCTCAGGAGGTTGAGGTCCTCGCTGAACCTATTTCGACCCTCGTCTCTGCCGTACAAACCGGCAAGGCTGACCCAGTCGACATCTTGAGGGCTTATGGGAAGAAAGCGCTCAAGGCTCAGGAGGCCACAAATTGTTTGACAGAGGTTATGATTTTTGCGGCGCTCAGTTGGGCACAGGGGTGTAATCGAGATGGTCCTCTAGCCGGGGTGCCCGTTAGCCTCAAAGACGTGAGTTCCAACCTCCCACTTGCACCGTCAATTGATGAACCTAGCTTATCGAGATAGACGGTCAGCGTGAAGGGTTGGGACGGGTGTATTGGCTACTCGGCGTGGGTAGGCAAGCCCGCTACGAAAGATTCAGCCCTCGTTCGCCTCCTACGCGATGCCGGTGCAGTCCCTTTTGTCAAAACCGCCGTTCCTATCACTCTCCTCTCCTTCGAAAGTGCCTCGGACGTCTTCGGCCGCGCCACAAATCCCCACAATAGCAAATACTCACCGGGAGGCTCGACCGGCGGTGAAGCCGCTCTTTTGGCGTACGGAGGTTCACGCATAGGTATTGGCACGGATGTGGCTGGTTCTGTGAGGGTACCCGCGCATTATTCTGGGGTGTACACCATCAAGGCATCGACTGGGAGGTTTTTGAAGATGGGCAACAATACCAGTATGCTCGGGCAAGAGGGCGTTGCGCCAGTTTATTCCCCTATGGCGAGGACTTTGGAAGACTTAGAGACGTTCTGGAAGGCGATTATGAGTATGTCACCCTGGAATTATGATCACTCGGTAAGTTGTATGGGTAGAGTCGCTTCGCTGGCTAATTTAAATTGACAGGTACTTCCCATCCCTTGGAGGGTCGTCTATTTGAACAAAGCCCCTCTCCGATGGGGCGTTATGTGGGATGACGGTATGTCGTACGATTTACAAGCTAAATTTCACTCGAATCATTTACATACTCTGTCCTTCCAGGTGTCGTCCGCCCTTCTCCCGCATGCAAACGAGCCCTTGAGATCGTCGTTGGCACTCTTAAGAAACATGGCCACACCGTCGTTGATGTCACCCCTCCTAGCCCATACGAAGGCCTTCAACTCGCCTCCGCCCTCCTTCTCGCCGACGGATGCAAGACCGCCACAGCTCCCATGCGCTCATCCTTCATAGAATCCAACGACCCGGGCATGATCCAAGCCCTGGGCATCTTTCGGCTTCCCAGGCTCTTACGCTGGCTATACACCCTTTACGTGCGTTATGTGAAGCGTGACGAGGTTTACGCGGGGCTTTTGGACGGGTTCCATGAGAAGAGTGTTGTGGAGTTCTGGCCTTACATTGCAAAGAGGGAGGATTATAAAGGGCGGTGGTTTGAGTTTTGGAAAGAGCAGGAAAAGTTGGACTTTCTTCTTACTGTTCCGAACGCATTGCCCGCTGTCCCTCACGGGGGGATGAAGGAAGGTTGGAGGGCATCCGGTTATACTTTCTTGTTTAACCTTGTGAGTCTTCGTTTCTTCGCTATCATCATAGCTGATACCGATGCTTTTCATCCCTAGCTGGATTATGCTGCGGGCGTTCTTCCTGTCACGCATGTGGACTCTACGTTGGACGAATTACCCCCCGGTGCTTTCAGGCCCCGCAATGCCGTCGAGCAAGGTGCTTACAAGGCCCATAATGCCAAAGCGATGCACGGTCTCCCCGTTGGTGTTCAGGTTGTAGGTCAAAGGCTTGAGGAGGAGAAGGTCATGGAGGGTATGAAGATTATTGAAAGGATGTTGAGAGAGGGTGGAAATGCCTATGAATTGTTGAACGTGTAGTCTTGTGGTCAAGACTTGTTGGGTTGATCAACCCAAGATCAACCCTTCCGCCGATGAAATTGTGATGGTTAATGATGTATGATCACGTGTGCTGCCTTTTCTATGACGCTAACCCGACCTGCACTCTAGAAGCATGTCTGAATTATTCCTTCGCCTCCGCGGAGGATCATTTCAATCAAAGGGGTCCTCTACTATCTGGGGAATGCTACATTACCTTAACGTTCGGCCAAGTTGATGAACTTTGCACGCCACTTGTCCTTCGCTTTCAGCCCGAAGACCCGCTGTCGTATTCCCTAAACGTAGGCCATTTAAAGACAATCTGAAAAGAGAAGGTGTCAGCCAAGAAGCTACAAGGAAACGGGCGAATCAATAGCGCAGGAGCATTGAACAGACAGTTTCTCCATTGGCCTGGGTTCTCTTCGGAATCAATGAACGCCGAAAGAACAGAGTTGGTGGCAACATCATGTGTCCATGCCACCGCCAGTTAATCACGGTTTTCACGGATTCGATGGGGGTCGACTATTCATCTTTGGCAGTAATCATTTTGCGAAAACAACGCGATGATCATCGACAAGCTTGAAGTACGTCCGTCCAGTTTGATCCTCGAATGTCACTTTGCCTGACATGTTTCCCTTTGGCGTTGCGCTAGACGATGTCACAGTCGATAGTGTGCTATCTCCTTGCTTTCCAATCGATATCCGAGGTGCGTTTTATAAATAATGTCGTTATCCGCTGGAAGTTGCTCAATCAAGCAAGCAGGGATAACAGACAATTGATGAATGAAATCTTTCGAATCTTCAATTTAATTGATAGAGATGTGCTAGACAGCCTAGACTTGCCCCGCTCAGAGTCACACCTCCGAAAAGAAGTATAAGAGGGGGCAGGGAATTGAGGAAACCGCCAATTGAACCCAGTTCTATCTTTCACCTGCAAATCACCCAGCCATGAAGTTCAGCAGCGTCTCTGCGCTACTTGCGATCACGCAGGCTTACAGTATCGTTGGTGGTGTAGTTGGTGGTGCTGGTCAGGTACTTGGTGATGTACTCGGTGGTGTTAATCAGGTAGTTGATGGTGTAGTTGGGGGTGCCGGTCAGATAGTTGGTGGTGTAGCTGGTGGTGCCGGTCAGGTAGTTGGTGGTGTAGTGGGTGTAGTTGGTGGTGTAGTTGGTGGTGTGGTTGGTGTTGTTGCTGAGGGTAAGCAGACTCTCCAATTTCTTCCACGTTCGCTTGGTCGCTGATGCTTATCCCCTGATCTAGGCGGTCTTGTACAAGGTAAATACGTCGATGATTGTCTCCAGTCGGCCACTTTCTAAAGCCTTTTTTTCTTAGGCGACACGGTAAGCCTCGCTATTACCTCAGGATATATCAAACTTGATTTTGGCTAAAACAGGGACCTTCAACTCCCGGGCAACTCCCGGGGACCAGTAACTAACTGCAAACGAATCTAGATCAATGGTGACACGAAGTGAGCACACCGTTCAAGTTTGACTTCTCTCAAATCACTGGTTCCTGACGAAGTTCACATCAAACTGAACAGGCTGACGAGGACACACACTCCGTCGTTGTGGACTTGCTACGTAGATAGAAATCAAGTTGTAGCTGCTGCTTTTTCAATCGCACCTTTTCCCCAGACCTAGTCTACTGACTCGGAACACACCATCAGAATCGAGAGGCTTTCCACCCCAAAAGCCTAGATGATTGTACGTCCTGTAATTTGAACCTTTCAGATGAGAGCAAGATCAGAGTCGGCCAAAAGAATAGCTGATGCTTCGACGCGCTGACGGCGTACAGCTGTGGTTATCCTTTCGAAATGTAAACATGGAGGTTGTGGCACCGAAAGGCCCATAATAAATCGACCGCCGCCATGCATGCACGTTATCACAATAGCATGATAGCTCTGTTCGCACCCTCTGCATATATTTCACCTTGTTTTCGAAATTTGGCGCAGGAACAAGAGATAGGGGTACGACCTTGGAGCTGCATCGGTACCAGCACCGCTGTGTTTGGCGTTATCCAAAGCTGCTCATTGTCCATTGATTGCCCGTGAGGTTCTCGAGCTTTTGAAGTTCGCTGTTCGCCCCCCCTGTGCGTCCGCATATCATATTATCATTTCTCAGAGCTTTACAGACAACGATGAGATATCGCGAGAGGTTATGATGTTCAAAAAACGAGAGGTAATGCCAGTGCAGTTGAATTCGAACGACAGTCAAAATATGAAAGGGAGAAAGAAATTATACAAAACGTAGACGATATATAGCAGTAAGAATAAACATACAACGAATAGAGACTTTCTTTGTAAATAAAAGGAATGCTTCAACGTTTGTGTAGTTGGATTGTTCATATCGAGCTTGGAATAAAAGATATGAAGAGATGTTAAGGAGTGTGAAGTACGACGATCAAAAAAATAAAACGTCAGCATTTATAACGAAGAAGGAAGACGACTCTCATCACATCCGCACTTGAGGAACGAAAACTGTTCCTTGTTCTCTCAACGCCGCCTCGATCAATTTCATACCTTCCAGGACCTTCTCTTCTTCGAGCCTTCTTCCAGCGACCTGGACGCCGAGAGGCAATCCATGCATCTTCTCAGCGTCATATACCGAGAACGCACCCTTGGCAACACCATTCAAAGATTTGCCCTGGGGAGTAGAAGCAAAGTCTTTCGGAAGGGCATCAACGATCTTATCCACGAACGTGACGGGAAGCACGCCTGCAGTGTAATCCAGCTGAACAGAGAGAATTGCCGTCAATCTCGGTAAAACTGAAAGCACAAATACGCACCAAGCTGAAAATGCAGGTGTAACCAGCGCTCAGGAGAGTTGCCTGTTTCGAAGTACCATTTTCGAGGGCGGGTAAGACGTGAGGTACCGTTAAAACAAAATCGAGGCCATCCTCCGTCCACTTCTGGTGCCATCGTGCGCGGTATTCATCTCTGGCCGCAATGAGCTTGCGATCCTCGACTATGGTTTTTGCGTGCATAATATCGTAAATTTCAGCTGAGATAGGATCACTCGAACGAGTAAAGAAGGCAAGGACCTTCTTGACAAAGCGCGACAAGTTAAGCAAATCGAGGATAGAAGAGGTGGAGACACCAAAAGCCTCTCTTGGGCTCAGCTGGCTTGCGACTTGCTTTCCTATCTATAATGTCAGCAAAGGGGCTGATGAGAAAAAGGAAAAGACGAACCGCCATCCGCGAAGAGAAGCTGGTAGGCGATCTTCAAACCTTCAAACACATTTGGAGGATGGCTGCGAGTTTATTAGCGCATCGATATGAAAATGGGAAGCAACATAAGACGAACAAATCGACGACTTCATGTCCTTGTTTCCGTAACGCTGACGCAACCATTGTCAGAGCACGCCGACAGGCCGGACTCGGCGGGATTACGCCTGACAGTGAATTAGAAGCAGCGAAGCGAAAGGATCATTCAACTTACCGTCTTCCCACATGATACCCCACTTCAACTTGCGCCCTTCAACTTGAAGATTGACAAATTTCCAAGGCATCGGAACGCACTGGGTATCACCACATCAATACGAGGAACAAAAACTGACGAGGCCACAGGAACTTACGGTATGGTCATAGCGCCACGGCTCAGACAGGACAACCCGCTTCCAAAACTCCTCCAGATCTACAAGATTCCCAGCTAGGGGCGAAGCCACGATAGGCACACCCTCCAACCCCATCATCGATGAAGAACTGCCCCACATCGGGAACCGCCCTGCGCTCCCCTTCAGGCTCCAAATACCACAAAAATGAGCCGGAATCCTGACGCTCCCTCCCACATCCGTTCCAATCTCAATCTTACTCCCCCCGTAAGCAACGAGGGCGCCCCCACCCCCAGTCGACGCGCCAGCTGTATGGTTAGGGTTATACGGGTTGGTAGTGCGGCCGAAAATATCAGAGGTAGTCTCAAGGGCCAAAAGCCCTGTTGGAACCGTCGTCTTGACGTGAACAAGGGCACCCGCATCCTGGAGAAGGCGAACGATCGCGGAAGATGCGGACGCAGGGCGTGCGACGTTACGAGAATAGCCAATGGTGGTGTCATGCCCAACAATATCAACCGTATCTGAGAGGTGCAAAGTGGTGGTGGTAGGTGGGGGATAAGATGATGCGATCAGAAAGTGGCGTTCTTCTACATGAAAATGTGATAAGATACCTTTGATGCTGACCGGTACTCCCAAGAGCGAATGGTCATGAGTCCCGGCCTCAGTGACCTGTGTTTCTGAGTCGACTCCAGGACCCCAGTTGGCAACGGAAGGGATGGATAGCGACTCGTCGAACATGATGTCGGTGACGCAGTTAGTCGCATGCTGCGCAACAAGGGTTTTCTTCGCATACGCCATCATAACAGCCGAAGGCGCGATCGCGCCTGAGCGACATCTGGAAACGAGTTGAGAAATGGAAAGAGCGTGAATTTTTTCTTCGGATAAAGAAAGTGGCGTCGAGTAAATGGCGGGGAGGGAGTCAATCTGTGACTGCCGCTCCTTCTGCTTCCAGAGGCTGCCCACACGTATTAGCGGTTGTCATCTGAATCAGATTAGGCGACAGCGAGAGACTCACCATGCGCGCTGATGAGCATAGCCCGAAAACGAGAACAGCATGGTTTAACGAGCGAGGACTAATGGGCGTGTGCGGCAGAGACGTAGAACGTGGTCAATGGCTGGGTCTTATACCCAGAAACCTCATCCGAGGAGTTCCGTAGAAGGGAAAAGAACCAGGAGGAGGCGACGGCGGCGGAAGATGCCATGTAACTTTACTAGAATCCCACCTTGAAGACGTGAAGAAAAGTGTCCGACCGGGCGTGGTTAAGTTGGGTCTATGTGACGGAATGAGAGAGCCAGAATATCCAAAAACTGAATCTTCAGAAGCGCCAAGGCTTCTCGGCCCTTCCCGGCAACGTCCAAGTGACCTGAAGAAGAAAGTCACTCCCCAAGAGCAAACCGGAGATATACTGATTGCTATCAAAAGGGGTAAATGCGAGATAGACTAAGAATAACAAAAAAATCACCGGAATTGAGGAAGGAAGGGGATGGGGAACAACATCACCCGTCACCGCGGACCCAAAATATTCGACTTTCTTGACGTTGAGGGTTGTAAGAATGACGCTGGTCAGTGAAATGCCATGTATTAATCGCCGATAGAAGTCCCAGGCACCTCAAATTAGACCTGATAGATCTGCGGCGCAAATGCGACCGCCTCCACCGGTTCTGGAAGAAGTTAGAGCATAATTGATTGTGAAAGAGGGGACGAAAATGTCGCTGCTGGATTGCATGGAGCGGCGTACGTCAGATGCAATGTTCGCAAAAAGATTGACCAACGTTTCTCAGAATGAGCAAAATGTCGCTGCTGGGTTGTTACTTTGAAGTGCGAACGCCAAAGGCTGAACGCTCTGTTGGGCACACGTCAGATTCAATGTTCGCAAAAAGATTGACTCATGCATTTATGTCAGTGGAGATAAGGCTTGTTCGGATTTCTACAGGCGCGAGTCTTCCCAAGGCTTCTCGAATCCCATGTCGAAGAGCATATGCATATTTCATGAAGGCACCGCCAGGTCGCAGAATTGACTTTCAGTAATTATTCTTATTGCGAAAGCTAGTAATGTTCATGTCGACCTGATATTCGAAAGACTCTATGACACTGGCAAATAACCTCAAATTAGTTCAACGTACTAATTGCCAAGGTAGCTGGGAAGGAAGCAAAGGTAGTACTTACACGCCGAAATCCCAGAAGATCACTGGAAGCCCGAAGCCCATGAGCTGCTCCTCTTTGCAAATCTATCATAAATCGAGTTCTCGAACCTTGCCTTTCTGTAGGAGTGTGTAGCCTGACCCTGTATTGCGGATTAGAGGTCATGGGATGCGCTCAGTGAGTCGCTGTCGAATAGCTTGTGCGACTGCTGGACCGTGAACAGGAATTTCGTCTATTTGACCGGTAAATTAGATCAAAGAGTTATACTTCAGCATAACTAAAACGACATACTTCCATGGAACCCTTCGGTATGATGAACGCCCTATGATCCGTGTCAGAATGATCTAGCGCTCTCAAAATCCAACATTACCTCATGGGTTTCACCTTTGGAGAACGTCAGTAGGGAATTATTTTGCACTGCATAGTGCTACGGGTATATCACCGTTATGCTTTTTGCGTTATCTTTATATAAATATATGCGTACCTTGTGGCCCATATTTCTCGCCAACATTTCATAGTCCAATGCGTAGGCTAGATACAACCGGGTCAGCCGAGACTTGCTTCGTAGATTGGAGGCAGCTCACAAGGAGGATCAAAATTTTCGATGACCGTGGATCGATCTGAAGGTGGCATCCAGAGCTGATGCTAAATATTGATAAAAAACAGCATCCACAAACGTTATCGCCAACTCGAGCAAATCACAAAGATAAACGGCAGACGCGTACCGTAAGGCCGTTCCCATGAACACCGACGATGATCTATGTATCCCAAGTCAATGAGGGACGCAGATAAGAACCAAAATAAAAGCTCAAGCTCACTGTACTCTTCGCTGGTAGCGCAATCTGGTCTTGCAAACTCATACGCTCCATCATGGGCATATGGACCTCGCACAAACCTTCCTGCTCCAGCCCTCGAAGCGCCTCGACCAGGCCCTAATGATCTTTATCCGTGAGCCTCCGAGTCCTCCCCGCCCCTTGACGAGAGATGTACGTAACCACTGGCTTCGTTGTTACGACACCAGGTATACTTACGGAGCCGGTGACGGCGCCATTGGCGTTAAGATCTGGTATATAACCTAGCAGATTCTCAGTGAGAGATTTTCGGATGGGAGCCCAGTAGTCTTCTGGCGCGGAGACGGTCATAGTCCCTGCAAACATATTATACCACTTGCTCGCGTATGCACTTGAAAGGGTAAATATGTTCAAAAACGAAATCGCCAGGAAGGCTGGGGAAACTCACTGTCTATGCGTGGCTGCCCTGTTGATGATCATAGCGCGTTCGAAAACGACGGTGGTATTGATTTTCACGAGGTCCCGCCAATAGTCCGCCTAAATCTTCAATCGCGGCAGCTGGGAAAACCGCTCGCATGAAAGGTCCGTCAACGCCAGCTCTATCCTTCCACTCATCCTTTTCCGTGGCCTAT
This sequence comes from Laccaria bicolor S238N-H82, assembly GCF_000143565.1. NCBI lineage: Eukaryota > Fungi > Basidiomycota > Agaricomycetes > Agaricales > Hydnangiaceae > Laccaria > Laccaria bicolor. The sequence goes on from NW_001889888.1 coordinate 590,804, forward strand.
GCTCACCGAGCTTGATTATACCTCGAAACATCAATCCAATTCAGAACCACGAACTATTTTATCGGTTGAACCATTAAAATGAAGCGCGCAGGAAAAGGGAGATCCTTGACGCGACTACTGCTGTCAGCGAGATGGGAGTAAACCCATGATGATATCGCCCCACCAATGGTAATAATGCTAGACTCAGACCCATGAGAATGAGTAGAGAGCGAAAGGGATTACAGCACCTTCATAAACTGCCAGTGGTCGTGAACAATGACTGGAAAGTCAGGTATTCGCACCGCGAAATCTCCAAGAACCCCCTTCGCTTTGAAAGGATGAATGAATCACAAGTCCTAGAAGTGTTTTAACTGGGTATTATATGCGCGTTAAACGACTAGTCATTATTGATGGCGGCTACGAAAAGAAAAATCACGACTGCGATCACGCCGGAAGTCGTTGCTCACGACGGATGTAGGTCATAGTTTTGTGAAAGTTGTGGTGACAATTGGGACGTGTATGGCTTACGTAAGTTCAAAGTTATTTGCAACCATATTTATTCACACTATTTCTTTCCAGAAGGCGACAATCTGTCACGAATATCATGTTACAGTGCTTTGCATGTGAGATTGCACCTACTCAAAATTTCACGAAAACTTCTTTGTTCTTGTAGTTTGTGGCTGATGTACAGTGCACCCAAAATCAACCGACACACGAAATACAAATGCAGCCAGATTTTCGTGGAATTTGCAGTGCAATCTCACATGCAAAATACTGTAATGTCGCTATCATCATACCTGTCATTTGCGCGGTTCAATATTTTGATCGAGGCGCGCCAAGATTGCCCTATTTGCTGCCAACGCGACACATGCAAGCGCTTCATGCCCCTTGAGTGTATCCAACATCAACCTCACTGTTTGTTCATTCCAACCATCCTCTACCTTCGCCATCCACTTGTCATCCGAGAACATATCAGTCCCTCCCTGTACTCGTGTCGTCGACGCCCCAAAATCGACAATAACAACACGATCTGGACAAATAAGGATGTTGCCAGGATGCAACTCCCAGTGAACGACACCCAGTTCATTCATTTTCCGAGTGGCCGCAAGGAGAGTGCGGATGTGCCATGGCGTGATGAGTTTGATATTTTTGAGGTTGTCAAGCGACGTTGAATGCGGGACATATTCAAGGAGGAGTATGCGGGGTACGATCGCGCGGGGCTCTTCTGGGATGAAATCCCCAAAACCATACAACGTCGGTACAGCAGTACCGGAAAGAGGAGAGTCAGCAAGTGCAAGGTAGGCGTTGACCTCTCAAGTCCACGAAGTGCATGCCCCTAGAAATAATTTGAATTCAATAACCATGCCCGGATTTGCCATCTCGATCTCGTCGCTAATCAGTAGGTCGTCCCAATCCTCCATGGTTTCGCGTAAGGCGGTGGCTTTTTCTTCGTCTTCTAAGGACCACGGTTTCGCAGGAAAAAAGGTGCCATCATTACCGTAGAAGGCTTCGCGGTCCTCGACGTAGCGAGGATCGTAAATTTTTAGAATCATAGGAGTGCCGAGCGGAGGGTGATTTGGTGGTAATTTGGCGCTACTAGAAGTTGCATGGACGACGAGTACCTGGCTGGATGTGAAAGGTGTGAAAAGCTTATCTACAGTAAAAATGATGCAGATTTGGGAAATCTTGATTTTCAAGGTGGAGCCTGGGGTGTACGGAGGAGGACTATCCATGATGTTGGTGTAAGGAGCAAGACGTGAGTCAGCGCGAGACTCATCACCAGATATAACTTGAAACCGATTGTGACATTTTATTACGGACCGCGGTCACAAGCTTATCTCTAAATAGTATGACACTGACCAGTCTTCAAAATTCAAATCAGTCGACATCAACATCGATGTAGCTGGTCAGGGAGATACTTACACAACGAAACTCCGGAGCGATTTCACAAATACATTATAAAATTAAGTCCCAGCGACAAGCTTGCCTTTTCTTGAAACTTCAATCTAGTCTAATCACATATTCCAAACTGTACACAACAGAGATCATGGGATGCGCTCGGTGAGTCGCTGTCGAATAGTTTGCGCGACAGCCGGGGCGTAAACCGGAATCGCGTCTATTAAACACAAAGTGAGATCAACGCAATGAACAAGGGTGTAAATAAAATAACGCACTCCCATGGAATCCTGGGGTATAATGGACGCCCTGCGAATGATGTCAAACGAAGCGGTAGAGCAGTCTCAAGATACAACATTACCTCATGAGTTTCATTTTTAGGGAACGTCAGCAGGGTATCATTTTGCACTCCATAATGCTATAAACAAATCATCAATATGCTTTCTTGTCATGTCTTATATAAAATACGCGTACCCGGTGACCCATATTCCTCGCTAGCATTTCATAATCAAAGGCATAGGCTGGTTGGCAGAGCCGAATCAACTGACAATCGCATCGCAGTAACTTAGGAGCGACTCACAAGGAGGGTCAAAAATTTCAATGACAGTGGATCGTTCTGAACGTGGCATCCAAAGCTGGTGCTAGACACAAACGAACATTATCATCAGGTCGGGTAAATTAAGATAAAGGCAGAGAAACTCACCGTAAGACCGTTCCCATGAACACCGACGATGATCTGTGCATACCAGGTTAGTGATCAGAACACAGGGCGCGTACAACAAAAAAGCTCTCACTGTACTCTTCATCGGCAGCGCAATCTGGTCTGCCAAACTCATACGCTCCATCATGGGTATCTGGACCTCACATAAACCTTCCTTCTCCAGCCCTCGAAGCGCCTCGACCAGGGCCTGGTGATCTTTATCGGTAAGCCTCCTCCCTGCGCCTTGGCGGGAGATGTACGTGACCACTGGCTTCGTTGTGACGACGCCAGGTATACTCGTAGGACCGGTGACGGCGCCATTCGCATCAAGTTCCGGGATATACCCTAGAAGGTTCTCAGCGAGAGCTTTTCGGATGGGGGCCCAGTAGTCTTCCGGCGCGGTGACGTTCATTGTTCCGGCAATCATTTTGTACCACTTGCTCCCGAACGGGCTTGTGTAAATGTATATGTTGAGAGACACGGAGCTTAGGAAGGAAGTAGCACTCACTGTCTATGCGCGGTCTCCCTGTTTATGAGCATAGAACGCTCAAAGACGACGGTGGTATTGAGCTTTATGAGATCCTTCCAGTAGTCCCCCTTTTCGATAGCAGCTGCCGGAAAAACTGCTCGCATGAACGGTCCATCAACACCGGCTCTATCTCTCCATTCATCATTTTCTATTACCTACACGCGTCGGCCATCAGTAAACGCCAAGATGTCGGTTCAACATAACGTACCGTCAAAATAAACCGGGCAGGGAAAGGCAGGTCCTCCACACGACCACCGCCTTCTGCGAGATGAGAGTACACGCGCCAGAACCCCAAGATGATTTCACCCCACCAATGATAGTAATGCTGAACGCGGTGCCGTGAGAAGTGATCATCATCATAAGAACCAGTGATCACGCCACCTTCATAAATTGCCAATGGTCGTGCACGATGACTGAAAAGTCAGGTATCCGCATCGCAAATTCCCCCAGAATTTCCTTGGCTTTCGATGGATGGATGAATTGCAAATCCTGGTGGTACTCAGCACCGAACAATTCATCGCCTAAGGAGGGTTGTACTCACCTCATCAGTTGGCTCCAATTCCTTTCCAGCCCCCATCTCAAAAGGTTTTGCTAGTAGGTATCGCCGGGGAGGCCAAGAACTCGGATCCGCGGTGACGACGTAAAATATGCCCGCCCGAAGGTACAGTCGGTCAAAGACCGTGAAGCCAGGTGCATGGGCGCCTCCAGGTATCACTGTTTCGGCCGTGGTATTGGCGATTGTGTCAAAATGGTGGTTTGGAGGAGAGGAGTCGGCGTGGGGTCGCGGTATGTAGTCCTCTTCATGAGGTTGATATTGCCCTGCGTAAGCGGGATCACTCTGCTTCAGCCATTGCGGGACTTTGTTCTGCACCGAGACCCGAACGTGATCGTTGTTGAGGGCGGCGATGAAGAGAAGGAAAACCACGACGGCGACAACGACGAAAAGGCGTTGGTCGCGACGGATATAGATCATAGTTATGAGAAAGAGGTGTGACAACGCAAGCCCCCCCGTTAAAGCAAGTCTGACAACAAACCCTTCAAAACGTGGTCAAAACTCAGGAACATTGACACCTACTGACACACACGCCGCTTATGATCCCATTCATTTGTCAAGACTCAACTGTGCCTGCCCATGATTCTAAGAGACAACTAGCATACTCACTCGTCCATTCCAGCTATTATAATGCTTTTGAGATGGCAAGAGAGCTCAAGAGAGAAAGAGATATCAGGAATTAGTAAACGATCGTCGGCGCCGATCGCGGGCGGCCGTCAATCTAATAATTAGGGTAATTTATAAACCGAACCTAAATTTAGCACCGTGCATTTGGAATGTGCGAACGCCAAGCCAACTTCCTCTTGTTCAGCGATTCTGCGTTGTTTCATCTTGCTGTGGTCACAAAAAAGCTGACAAAGCCCAAGAGGACAATTGACGTAAATTAACGCCCCTCGTCAAAGAGCAGTTTCCGGGCAGTGTTATCAAAAAATGAGCCAACAAAATTCAAATTGAAGATGGACCTGAGGGACGCGGCTTGGACGCGGCCAAGCCTTTGGGGAAGAAAATCGCCGTCTCTCCAAAAGGGGATCACAACGTTAACGGACCCGGGACAGTGAACACGACTGTGAGCAACGCAAAACAGAGACTTCCACTGGCAGGTGATACCATTCACCTCCATGCCCCTAGTCGAATTCCCATGCAAGGCGAAAGGAAGCATTGAAAAATATCAGGGAGTGGCGCGGATTTAGTTTTGAATTCTTAGGTATAGTCTGACGCTAAAAAAAAGTGGTACCCAAAGACAAACCAGACGCGGAAGTGAATATACCTTCATGAGAGCTAGTCATTGCAGGTATATGACAGACCTTTGGTCGAGTGAATGTCAAGTGAACGTCGAATGCACAACGGCAATGCCTCAGAGAATCGTCGGACCTGATTCAACCCTCCGGAGATAGGATCTTCAACAATCATCTTCCAGATTTTTTCAAAGTTAACAAGAAAAAAAAGATGCTGGCAGTTGCACGTCTAGACCTTGGCAATGCCGCAATGGTACTTGGTACCGTCGAAGGAGGTCAAAGGTTTTTTTTTTTCATTTTCATCAGGTGACCACGGAATTGCGGAGTAACGATCCGGTCATCCTTGAAGTCAATTCAACTACATAGTTAACGAATATAGCGTAGATTACGAGCGAATCAATAAAATGAAATGGTAGGTAAGTAGGAATAAGAACCTCAGTGTTTGCGCGGGTAAGCCAAACGACAGGGTAATTATCAAACCAGAGGCACGTATTGAATTTTGAACGCATTTCAATATATGTATCACGAGAGATGAGGAATGTGAATATAGATGAACATGTGGATAAGGGGAAATAAATGTAAGTAAGACAATTTCTCCAAGGAAATAGAGATGGCGAGGACGTCGTCACCTAGCAGATTCTAACAAACTGCGCGCGGTTTGAAGGCCATGACCACTTCTGCTTCTCAGAGGAAGGCCAAACAAAGTTCTCAAGCATAGAAAACGAAGCTGACAAGAATACGGTGGAGAAGTTTGTCACCAGTAAAGCGAGAATTTCGAGAGGCACATATCTTGTGCAATACATAACTGTCAATTCAATAAAAGAAGCAAGGCACTAGGTACCAAAAAGATTTTATACTACGTCCATAGCCTCATCAGCATTTCCGATATTGCTAGGAGGCAGATGATCATCCAGGTCCTCGATATCACTCCAGCTAAATAGGTCATCCTCGGATATACCTTCAAAGTCTTCTAACGCCTTCCTCCGGGCGCACTCCTCAGCGTATTCGGCTAACTCCTCATCGTCAAGGTCCTCGGGGGTGAGCTCATCCATTGGCGTGACGGGGATGACTGATGTTGAGGAGCTGGATGGAGGGTGTGAGCCACCAGGCACCGATCCTTGAATAAGTGACGAAAAGAAGAGAAAGGTGGTGAGCTTAACATCTAACGCAAAAGTGTCGGAAGAGATCTTTACCAGTCAGCTCTTCTTCCCAAGAGGCAACATCCTCCATATCCGGGTCAAATGAAGACCCGACGTCGAGTGAGTATGAAACTTTGTATTGATGTTTCCGATTCCTATTCGTGTTGGCCATAATCCTTCGAAATAGCTGGATCGGAAGAACGCATGAGTGAACTCCTAAGAGCTAAAGCGAAGGAATGAAAAGCTATGACGCACCTCATCCTGCATAATATCTTCATCGTCCTCCTCGTCATCCTCGTCCATAAGTGCTTCGTCGAACCCATCGCTACTGGCTTCACTCGTCCCAGCATATCTCCGGCCTCTTATAGCCTTCGCCCGCGCCTTCGCAGCCCTCTCATAGCACCGTTGCTTGAATCTCTCCCTGAGCAGACTCTTCTGTGAATCCCCCTTAGTCGGCGTCGTTGTGCCGTACTCCAGACCCCCTCCACTTCCACCACAGAACACAGAGCCCCCGCTGCTGCTGACGGTCCTCTTACTCGAGAACGTACGCGTCAAATTTGACGGGAGAGGTGTACTTGGAGTACGAGCCTTGTACTGAGACCTTCTCCTAGCTTGTGCTTCAGCCACTGGGGACGACTTTGGACCGCTAGGCGACGCGAGCGGTGAAGAGTTCAGGGGTCGATGAGTGTGGTACCTGTAGTCCAATGTATGTGTGTGTGCCGGCGTCGAGGGATACTGGAAGACTGGACTTGAGGAGTGCATTGTTGATCTTGTTGAACAGGTGATGACTGAGAATATTCGCGCTTCGTCACGGCGTGACGCGACGCGAAGTTGCAATCCGGGCCGGGGTATGTACCATTGTCCGTGTTTCCCACGTGCACAGCTTCCATCTTTCTCCCCATCGCCGTCGACGACTAAGCCCCAAGTCAATATGGAGCGCGCGTTACAAATTCCCGAGATCGTTCTCGAAATTTTAGAAAATTTTGAATACCGTCTTGAAGACTCGGACTCAAATTCGCAGAGTCGCAGTACATTGGCAACTGTCGCAAGATCTTGTAAAACCCTTTCTTCCGTGGCATTGGACATTCTATGGCGGGGCCCGCTCTCAATGGTTCGAATATTTGCTGTGATACCCAGCCTCAGGTTTAATGATACCACAAGTATGCTTGTGAGTCCTGCCTAGACTAGGCAAACGATCTTGGTACCTGACACATTGCTCCGCAGGGCTTCAGTGGCATTGTCCAGCAAGAAGACTGGGCAAGATTTGAGAGCTATGCATCCCGTGTTCGTCAAATAGACGAAGAGGGTGAAATTTCAATTGAAAATGTGGTCTTCATTCGCACAGCGCAGTATCTTCAAGGAAGGCCAATGTTTCCATCGTTGATATCATTGTCGCTATCCGATTTTCCTATCATACTTCCACTTCTTGTTTCGCCATCGCTACTCGCCATCAATATACTTCAAGACAATCCCTCCGGTTCACAGACAGCGCTAATACAAAGCATCTGCGATGGAGCGCCTTCGCTGGAGTCCTTCGGATTTTGCGGAAACCTCGAAGGAAATTCCTTTAAACTTCTTTCGCAACTTCCATACCTCCATCACTTGTTCATAATTGGAGATGTCATTCCAGTTGACAGTATCGCATCATTCAAATCACTGACAGAATTATACCTTCAAACGAAAATCTCAGAACCTTTCCACCACGGTCACCGCAAACCTTTCGGGTTGCAGGACCTTCGGAACCTCACAATTGTTGCCCCACCGAAGTTTGTCATCTTCATGTTGAAGGCTTTCTCAGAAAGCCCTCTGCAAAATCTGAATTGCACCGTTACCCAGACCCAGAATGGTGCCGTTACTTTGGCAGAGTGGACCGATGCAATCAGCATTATCTCGTCGTGGGCCAGCACCTTGTGTCGCGTCCGGCTCGGGTGCATTCGCTCCACAACGACGATAATCGAGGGGTTTTCATACCTACAAGATCTCCTCAGCTGCCATCAATTGGAGAGATTAGTCGTCAGAAATAATTTCACCACGCTGCTCTCTGATGACGATTTCACACGTCTCTCAGCTGCATGGCCCAATCTAGAAGAATTGGTGTTGGAAGGGGACCTTCCAACGGTGCTCGACCCGTTAGCAACAAAGGCGTCGCTCAATGTTATCGCAAAATGCCTTCCCAAATTACGCGTTTTGGATGTACCACTGAATTTAGGTGGGATATCCCTAAGAGAACCGCGTCTCCTCGCTTCACACCAGCTAAAATCAATCAATTTCGAACGCGTATTCTATGATCATGACCTTATACCCCTCGCCCATCTACTCGACGGTCTCTTTCCCTCCTTGGAAGTTGGGGACGAATGTCAAACTGCGGCGAGTACCGAGCCAGAAGAATCGATACAAATGTTGAAAAATTTGTTGTTTCTCTGTCAGGATGCTCGGGCAAACCGTTTGGAGATGGTTGAATGAAATCCTGTTGTTGAGAGCCCACTGGTTAGGTGGCGAAGTGTTTCCTACGAAAAAAAAAAAAAAGATGAATGATATTGACTTGGATAGTATGAGAAGATAAGATTTCGACTGACCTGACGTCCCGTGAGCTGCTGAGCCTGCAGCGACAATCATTTTCGGCTCCATTTGTGTGCATTCCCCGCCGGGCTCGAGTCCTATGTAAGGTGGGCTCCGAGGTTATGAACACGTGATGACTGAATATACGCGCTTGGTCACGGCGTGACGCAACGCGTAACAATCTCGAGCTCGGTGAAACCTTGAGTTACTCCTATTTCTCTGCCTTCAATGTTCCAGCCAGAAATTTACTGGCAGATTTATCAACTGCTTGAAGTCAGTCTCGGGCCGGATACCGGTGTTTGTGGGCTAAAAGGAAAAAAAGAAGGAAAATCTCGCACTTCCAGACTTGCCCTGCTTCCATCCTTCTCCAATCGCCGCCAACCCCCGAGTCGATATGGAGCGCGCGCTACAAATGCCCGAGATTGTTTTCGAAATTTTGGAAATTTTTGAATTCTTTGATGCAGACTCAGATTCGCAGAGTCGTCAGACATTGGCAACTGTCGCAAGATCTTGTAAAACCCTTTCTTCCGTGGCATTGGACATTCTATGGCGGTACCCGCTCAAAATGTTTCAAATATTTCGTGTGATACCCAGTCTCAGGTATAATAATACCACACACATGTTTGTGAGTCCTGCCTAGACTCTAACGATCCTGGTACCTGAAGGCATGGCACACCATTCGCAGGGCTTCAGTGGCATTATCAAGCACGAAGACTGGGTGAGGTTTGAGAGCTATGCATCCCGAGTTCATCAAATAGATCAAGAGGGTCAAACTTCAGTTGAAAATCTGGTCTTCATTCGCACAGCGCAGTATCTCCAAGGAAGGCCAATGTTTCCATCGTTGAAATCTTTATTGCTAGTATCCGATTCACCTATCATACTTCCACTTCTTGTTTCGCCATCGCTACGCCACATCAATCTAGAACAAGACAAGCCATCCGGTTCACAGACAACATTTATACAAAGCATCTGCGATGGTTCGCCTTCGCTGGAGTACTTCGGATTTTGCGGTGACCTCGAAAGAAGTTCCTACGAACTTCTTTCGCAGCTCCCATATCTCCATCACTTGGATATAGATGGCAAAGTCATTCCAGTCAATATTATCGCTTCATTCAAATCACTGACAGAATTGGAGCTAACTACGGAAATCTCAGAAACTTTCCACTACGTCGACCGCAAACCTTTCGGGTTGCAGGACCTTTGCAACCTCACAATTACTGCCCCACTGAATTTTGTCACCTTCATGTTAAAGGCTTGCTCCAAAAGCCCGCTGCAAGATTTAGAGTGCACCATTACCACCACTACTCACACTCAGAGTGGTGTCGTGACCTTGGCAGAGTGGACGGATGCGATCATCATTATCTCGTCGTGGGCCAGCACCTTATGGCACGTCGAACTCCAGTATGACTCCGAGACTATACCCTTCACAACGACGGTAATCGAGGGGCTTTCGTATTTACAAGGTCTCCTCAGCTGCCGCCAATTGAAGAGCCTTGTTGTCAGCAACAATTTCGCTACGCTACTCTCTGATGACGATTTTACACGTCTCTCAGCTGTGTGGCCCAATCTAGGAGAATTGGTGTTGCAAGGTGACCTTCCAAAGGATCTCGACCCGTTAGCCTCAAAGGCGTCGCTCGAGATTATCGCAAAATGCCTTCCCAAATTACGCGTTTTGGATGTACCACTGGATTTACGTGGGATATCCCTAACATTTGACGGTCGTCTGTGGACAAAACCCACTTTTCTTTTCTTCCTACATACTTTTCATGAAATAAAGCTGGTGATTGTCAAAGATTGTCAAAGATTGCCAAAGATTGTCAAAGATTGTCAAAGATTATCCCATCTTAGAAACATGTGAAGGAAGAAAGTCAAATTTTGCGAACAATCTTCAACAATTTTGCAGAATCTTCAACAATCTTTCCTTTACAATTAGGCTTTGGCTCTATTTACGACCTGAGATCTTTGGCAATCTGGCATTTTGTAGGTATGTACATTTGGTACATGAGCAAAGTTAAGACTGAATCATTTTGGGAAAATCCTCCATAATCTTCCAGATTCTCAGCTTTCCGTCGACCTCAGAATTAAGGGACCTAGCTATGATCTCTAACAATCTTTGACAATTGTTAGGAACCCAGGAACTGCCAAGCCGATCGTGGATCTGGTGAGGGCATCTCAGCACTGCGATTGTTTTCAATGTGATCTCTTGACTTTCACCTATCCGCCACAATCATGTCAGAGCAACTCAAGAATATTCGGGCAGCTTATCTCGTTCTGCTGGATCGTGTTCACCTTGCCTTGAGGACTCAGCTTGGTGATGTTGCCCGACTCTCTCAACAACGTGATGAGGCACTTCGCTTGCTTGAAGCAGCTGAACAAGTATGTCTTTTCAAGTTCTCACACATCTGCGAAATGCCTAACACTCTTGTGATAACAGCTTCAGGACCATTTCCCCCCTGCTGAGTTCAGCATACTCCAACAAAGTATTGCAGCTATAGTCAACTCATTGGATCAAGCTCGCCACGAATCAGCTGACCCACCAGACGAGCCGCAGCTTGTTGTCGTTACTCGGAAGAGTGGTGGGCGACCAGGTCGTCCTCGTGTGGAGATAGATCCCACCTTTCTGAGGGAAGCATTGGCGCTCCGTGGGCCCTCAGGTCTCAAGCCAATTTTCAATTGTGATGCTCGGACGGTGCGACGGAGGGCACTTGAATATGGTATCGCAACTCCAGGAACTCCTGTTTTTGTTCCCCAGATGCAGCCTGATGGTGTTATCAATGCCGTGCGATCAACATCAACTTGTGGGATCTCAGCTCTCACCAATGACGAGCTTGACGCACTTTTGTCCAGCATTCTGGAGATCTTTCCAACCTTTGGCCAACGCATGATTGCAGGTCGTCTCAAGGCTAGTGGTCATCATGTCCCCCGGGAGCGCATCACAGAATCATTTCTTCGGGTACATGGAACACCTGGAGTGTTTGGGCAGCGCACAATTCATCGTAAGATTTATAAAGTGGCAGGTGCCAACTCTCTCTGGCATCACGATGGTCAGCATGGTCAGGCTCAGAATACATTAAGATTTGCAGCCCTCTGCTGATAGTCGTTTCTAGGTCTTATCCGATTTGGTATTGTCAAGCATGCCTTTGTTGATGGAAAGTCGCGCCTTGTTGCTCGGCTTCGTATCAACAACAACAATCGAGCTGAAACTGTCCTTATAACATTCCATGAAGCCCGAGCCCAGCATGGGACGCCTAGCCGTGTGCGTGGTGACCATGGGACAGAGAATATAAAAGTTGCTGAGTGGATGGAGGACAACAGAGGATCTGGGCGGGGCTCGTATATCTGGGGCAGGTGAGTTACCTATTGAGAGTCTTATTGGAGCCATCTGAGAAAATTGACAGGAGTGTGCACAACACTCGCATAGAGCGCATGTGGTATGACATCACCCACGGCTTCGGGATGAAGTGGAAGAACTTTTTCTTAGATCTTGAAGTCAACCACGGGCTCAATCCACAGTCATCTGACGACAGGTGGCTTCTCCATCACCTCTTTCTTCACTGCATTCAAGAAGATGCGGATGAGTGGACTTTGGCTTGGAATTCACACAAGCTCCAAATCAGAGGGGAGCGTGAACGCAGTCCCCGAGACATGTTTCTTTTCAGCATGATACAAGATGGTCCCCGTGGAATTTTACCACTTCCAGAATCCCTGGAGGAGGATGTTGAGGATCCCTCAATGTATGGCATTGACTGGGAGGTCGCCGATGATCCCACGTTGATGAATCATCTATTGACGGAAAATCCACAAGACTGGGTTGAGGAGAATCCCTTCATTGCGAGTACTGGTCCACCAACTTTCTCACATGTTCCATGTGAATCACCCAACTGTCCTCTTTCTCCAGAACAGGTGAACATGTTGGACACTATGCTAGCGATGCGAGTAAATATTCACTCAAGAAGTATGGAGATACGACGCCTTGTTTGGCTTGAGGCTGCCAATATATGCAGACATTTTCTCGCCCACACAGAACAACCTTTCCTACCTACTGCTTAATAACACTAAGGAAGTCATCAGCTACCTTTATTTATATATTCTTTCGTATAGCAAGATGTTAAATCAAAATTGTATTGATCTGTAAAAATCATCCTCTCCTCCTAAACATAACTACGCTAACAATACTGATCGGAAAAAGAGTCTACTGAATTTTCTGTATTGAATTGTCAATCAACTGCTGTCAGAATTATAAAAATTAAATGCATACCATAATTGTTGCAATGGTCTTCTTCAACTCCTCTGGATCTGATGAAAAGGGAAAAGGAAAAGCCAGTTGATCCGTCTTATTCTTTCCTGAGATCCAATGTTCTTCTGGTAGGTCAATTGATGCGGCCATTTTATCCAGGCTACATACTTTTCCCTCTACAAGGCGTGACTCCCACCATACCACTTTGCAGAGAAGATGCTCAACAAAAATGGGACTGAATCCGAGAATTTTCTTGTCGTCCTCTGTAAGGAATTGGTGAAGATGGTTGTAAATGATCATGTATGCAGACCGAACAGATCCAAGGTCAGGGCAGATGAAACCCAAGTGCTGAAGACCTCTGTACGCCCCCAGTGTTCCATGATCATATATCCAGTCTGCGACCTCTACAGATGCTGGCATCTTTGCCAACCCCAGAAATACTAGACTGTTTACCAGTTGGAAGACTGTAAGCCCAGTTTTGAATCCCAGCAAGTTGAGAGCAGTCATCATACCCATGGCGCTTGTCCAAGACTTGTGATCACCTTGATGCATGGCCAGATCCTTGTTGACAAGATCACCCAGCCATGCAACCCAAGTGGTCTGCACTTCCTCTGCAAAATACAGCCCAAACTTATCCTCAAGTGTGTAAGTTATACCATACACATTCGTTGGCGTGATGTTAAGATAATTGCTCGGCTGGCCCCAGATTGTATCATCATAAACGGGGACTTTTCCTCTCTTATCACCGCCAGAGGCAGGACCATGGAGCGATATGTCCACTATGTTATCCTTGTGCACTGGCCGAAATAAGGCCAGCATTGCGTCAAGGTCATTCTGAAAAAAGCCGCCAGAAGCTGACACGATGTCCAAAAACTTTTTGGTGCTGTGTCCTTGACCGGTCCCCATCCATGAGAGTAGATTGGAGAGACCTTTTGGGGCCGTAAGTTTCGAACCAGGTAGATGTTCCTGCATCAGAAGAGCAGTGCATGAGTATTGTCTGACGGGATCTGTCTGATCTCGGTTGTGCTCTCTCTTGCTGTTCTGGGATGCATGCCATCCCTCTAGCACCCTCCGCAAAATATCATGGCCAGCTCCCAAATTACGCCTTTCATTCAACACTTCTCTGAGTATGAGTCCTAGCATGCCGAACTTTGGACTCGTGTCATTGGGCAGAAGCGCCTCGAGAGATACCTGTGAAAATGCTCGTTTTGGTTTTTGAGCTGGCGCTTGAGGCTTTTTCTTGGGGGCATCCTTTTCAGCAATATCTCCCTCATCGACCTTACCAAGGTTCAGAAGTTCATCTGGGGATAAGGATCGCCCATGGTGCAATTCCAAGAGGCGATGTTGAACCTTTTGCCCAAGCTCACGCGCGTCAATAGCTAGTTGCGTATTTCCTTTGACACGGGTCTTGATCAAATCGAAGAGTGGTGTGAGAGTCTTTTGGGTCGCTTTCAAAACCTGCTTCGAAAACTTTTCATCCTTTCGAAGATGATCGGCAAAGATGATGGTAGGGGTGGCAAGAAACGGCTCCAGAGATAATGAAGCAAAAACAGCATCCGTTCCATACGCCTCTGCTATGCAATGGAGGATTGCGCCTCTAACAATGCTTCGGTCAATAATTTTAGCTTCATCGACAGTGCGACGAGAGCTGCTGAATTTTTTGTCGATACAAGCCAGGTGTGGCATAAGAAGCTCCCATGACCAGAGCTCTTGTAGAATGTAGCCACCAGAAGTGTAAAGAGTGTCCAACCCAGGCTTTACATGATATGGCGCCAGGTTTGGAAGATGGATCATTTGAGTTTTCTTTGCCCCATCCCGTAAGCTGTAAAGGTCATAAGGAACCTGAGAAAGCTGTTGCCGCACTGGCCCTATTTTGGCCCGCGGCGTCTCAGGCATTGTAGGTGGCTTTCTCAGAGGTTTACCTGCAGCGACTGTACGTTTGGCGCTTTTGGCTTTCCGCTTGGATGTTCGCTTTCCCTCTCGCGCTGCATCCTGCGATTCCTGGACATATTGGACGATGTGGTCCACAATATCTGCAAATGGCGGCAATTGCAGTTTCAACGCTTTGTAGCCACCCTGTTGATGAATTTGCAGAAGCCGCTGAGCAAACTCTGGGCCCGTAGAAGTGTACCAATCAAATACAACAATCAGAGATCGGCACATCTCCCATTGCAGCGCACGATGAAGAATCTTGACTTTTTGCATTTCAGCAACAAGCGTAGGAAGAGCTTTCGTAGAGTGGATCAAGCGTTGGAATAGAATTCCACCAGAGAGACAGGAAAGCGAATCTCCATTTGGAGTGACATGCAGATAGGTTTCGAAGAAGTTTTGGATATCATTTTGCTCAACCAAGAGTGAGACCATATCCCCAGTATCTGAGGATGAGAATGCGAGGCGATCAGTCATTTTTCCATTCTCATTGACCAGGACCTTGAGCTCATTAGCAAGCATCTTACCATCTAGGATGCACTCAAGCTTAGCAATATTACCAGAAAGAAGACCCAGTTCGATCTTGCGCCTTTTGAGACAACGTTCATCCGGTATTACCGCCTGGATAGATGGCAGAGCCCGTTCGTAGTCCATTGGGTGGATTCCTTGAACTTCATTATATTGGGAGAAGATGTCCACGCATCCCCTTTCAAGTTGTCTGGTCAAACCTTGATTTTTGGCCATAACACTTTGGAGACACTCACTGAAGTTTGTCAAATGTTTCCCAAGTTGTGTCGTCATATCCCTTCCAGCTAATTTCCCAGTATGGAACGTTCTGGGATTCAGTCAATATACAATCCCTTTTTATTATCCAAGGAGTAATTGTACTCACATCATCATCATAGGCAAATCCCACTATTGCTTCCACTTCATAAACTTCGTTCTCCGCAGGTTCAACTTCTTGATGTGGTCGTTTCCTTCTTCCTCGTGTTGCTGCAAGACAATTGGCATTTCTCTGAGGTATATCTAGATTATCTCGATTGTTGGACTGGCTTGAACGGTTTCGCTGGGCACCGGAAGATGGTCTAGAGGGAGAGCTACCTTGATCGTTGGAAGGAACAATGTTCTGAGCGGCTAGAGTATCGCCAAGACCATCTGGAGTGCTATCAAGCCCATCAACGCTGTTACGAGGTTCTGAACCAGAGCAGCTAAGAGTTTCAGAAGATTGGGGAGTGCTGTTTCGTCCCTGAGACTTATCCGGCTGGACACCTGAAATCACATTAGCCAGAGCACCAGGTTCATCCACATTATGCCGTTCTTCTACAGAGTTTGGCTGCAGTGCCCCGATGTGAGCATTGTCCAGGAGCGCTGTTAGAGAAGCGCTGGAAGGTGTATTAACATGTGTACTAGACTCTGCCATTTGGAAAGAAGATGCAGCGATTGATGGTTTGGCGATTGCGGAAAGATGTTGTTTGAGTTTCGACGGGGCATTTTGCCGGAGGTATGCAAGTACCAAAGGGTTGCCTTTTAGTCTGACCAGAAGTATGAGAAAAAAGCTTGTGCAACAACGGGAGTACTCACAAATCTTCCTTCACGTCTACAATGCGGTTATCATCCTTGAGCCGAACCTCAAAGATTGCCTGGTAATGGCTACTCAGCAATCATAAACTCAGCAAAACTAGGATATCTCACCTTCGTAGAATTTGTGTCCTGTCGCCGCTTGATTACCTCTGTTATTTCTACGTCCACATTTTCTGCAGCATCATAGCGACTCAGATCCAAGTCATCGTCGGAGTTGAGTATGTTTGTGGAAAGTAGTGGTCGCTTCTCTGAAATCCAAAAGGCTTCGCGGCGAGAGCGCTCAGCATTGTCTTCAACCATCTTCCGGTGTCGGCCCCTGTAGTCGCTCTTCTCCAAACGAATAAGCATCATATTGCAGAGCTGTCTATGCCATTCATACAGCCCACGCCAGTGCTCCACCCTGGCAGCATCCTCAACAGGGTTATAAGGAAGCTTGGCAAGAGCGACCTTCTTGCCATCTTGATCTTCGTATTGGATCTTCTGTAGAACCTCATCGATATCAAGGTCTAAAGTAAGGTTGGCCAGACTAAGCGAATTGAGCAGTTGCATGACGGCCTCTCTACCAAGTCGGTTGGCAGCTGCATCCTTGCCACCAAGCGTCGCCTCCCCATGGGTGGCAAAGTCAAGTTGCTTCAACTTTTGGGGTTGTGCTGCACCAAAGTTGCCAAAGGTTTGAGAAGGCATCATACTCATCGCGGCAGTACGCTGGGTGGCAGCGGCGCTGTAGTAAATAACAAAACCCCCACGCACTTCGTCTCCTTTGAGATTGAAGGCGGGTTCCTTGATGCTGTCAACCCATTCCTGATGTGCAACGGGATCTTCCATGGGTGCGATACCAGAGTGTAGGTCGTTGCCCTTGAAGACGATGAAAATGACCCAGGCATCTCGCTCACGAACATAAACACCACCTCGGGAGAGGCAAAAAGAACCGGGATCGCCTTCTGTATAATTTTCGCTGTGAGATTGAATTCGAAATAATGGATAGAAAAGGTGCTTACTGGGACCTATCTTTAGTAAAAGTACGAAAAGCGTATACCGCGTATGGTCATCCTTGCTATCGGGATGCCAAGACCCCGTGCGACCCAGTCTTTTAGAAAGATGACTGCAAAGAGATGATAGGTTAAACTGACACCCAGTCCCATTTGGCTCGAGACCGCCAAAGCCTACAACGTTCATATCCTCTGAGTGGAACTTTGCCACCTCATATTCGAATTTGGAAATGCACTTCGGCATTATCCGTTTGTGCAGTTCGTTGAGCGTTTTGAGAACTGCGGCGATCTGAGGACCTCCTTCCTCTGTATTCACTTGTGTAGCAGGGATTACGGTTCCCTGGCCGGTGCCCTTCAAGACTGTTGTTGCCAAAGAGTAAGAGCCATCATGCGAACCAGGCGGAAGGTCAGGTGCGATGGATTTTGAGCGATCGTTGCGTTTCAAGCCTTCTAAATGTCCAAGAGGGCGAATTGGAGGGACATTAGAATCGCAACCCCAGGTGAGCTTTGCTAGACGAACTGACGCATCAAGAATCTCAGGGAAGTCATGATATGGACGAAGTGATGCCAGAGTCTGTACGCAGGAAAGTGTGTATGGGCGAGAAGTATCACCATTGAGAAAGTATACAAATGGTGCTCCTGGGACCATTTTGACCATTCCAGGAATTGGGGAGGAGACGTATCGACCGTCAAGAGTTCTAGTAGACTCTGCATTGGGTGGCGTTACAATGGAAGCCATCCGATTTTCATCCATTCGTAGATCTTCTAACATATAGTTAGCGCAGTAGACCCATCCACGGCTCCAGCGCGGATCTTGACGCAATCTCCAATGGGGCGACTGAGGGAATTGAGTTTCCCCTCGGGGTGGGGTATCAGCGTCCGGTGGCTGAAGAATATCCTCTGTAGGCTTAGTAAATGTCTTATCAATGTCATACGTGCACTCCTCATCCGAAGGTTTGATAGAAAGGATGGTACCGGGCACCTTTCCAAAAAATTTATGTTTTGAGACTTCTTGCTCTGGCGTTGGGAAATAGATCATGAAAATGTGCACTGCTTGGCCAGAGGGAGCCCACTCACCAACTTGACGGGGATCGGACAATTTTTCTAGCTCAACTTTTCCAAGATTCTTTTGGAAAAACAGGCCGACTTCACGCAGGTTAAAAACGTCTGAGGTTGTTGTATCTGCAAGAAACAATTGAAAATTTGTCAATAGAATCGGCTGAGAGTCCAATATCAACAAGAGTTTCGTACCGTTCATGAGAGATTTGACGTTGAGTTGGGCGCGTAAACAAGAGTGTTCTGTCTTGACACTGGAAATGTTGCAAGCGCGTTGCAGGAGAGAGATGTCATGTTTCCCACCTTCGGGGACCAAAATCCGGTCCATTCGGTGTCGAATGGACCGGATTTCGGTCCCCAAAGGTGGGAAACATGACGTCGTCAAGTCTTGTCTTACACTAACTTGTTTCTCAATCCTTTGACATTTCTTTCAACGCTAAGGGCTCCTACCTCCCACCTCAACCACATACCTATCGACGGCGATTCTTTGCCAGTCCCTTTGTCTCCGCTGTCTCAACCAACCAGCCACGCATCAGAAGGCCATTCGACGCACGAAGTCTGTTATCTTTGATTCTAGGCGGTATGGTCATCAGGTAGGGAATTCCTGCATTTTCACCCTCGTTTACACATCTTTACATCGACCCAGTCACAGTACTCCTCACTAGACGTCACCATGCCGTGAATCAACCAGGACCCCACCAACGTCCCACGTTCGAATTTCGCGGGAGCAGCGTACACCGCTATCAGACAAACGATGTCCAACAACGGTCAGATCGACAACCGGAAAGTCCTCAGCACGATTGCGGGACTCAGTCAGGCTAGAAGCGATCAAAAAGGTCAGTGTACCCCCCTCAACGGCTCTTCACACATTCAAACTAACGCCTTTTCCCCCCTCCTGCTCCACTCACGCCATGCCACGTTCATCGCGTTACCATGCACGCAAAACTAACGCTATGCCATACCATCCTAGCATGATGCGCTGTCACGCCCATATCGTCTGCCACGGCATGCCACAGAAGACGACGAGGGCGAGGTAAACAAGCACGAAGAGGGCGAGCGTGTGGCCATCGCCTCTGGTTCCGCACCCATTCCACCATCCACGCCAACTGGTCGCCGTTTGTTCATCCACATTCTCCCACTACATCCAACTTTGCCACACCCACCCGCAGACTCCCTTCCAACGCCGAGAGCTCTACCATTCCTGCCCATTAGAGCTGGACAAACCACCAGAAAGCATAGCAGGACACACCTTCACTGTCACCCAACAATGTCAGCGCCGCGGCGGGTCCGTTGGGCGTTACTTGTCTCCCCAGCGAGGGCGAGGAGCTTTTGAGCTCGGGAGAGGCGGCTGAGGTGGGGATGGTGGGCAGGCTGATGGCTTTTGGCAGCGTGACGGTGATTTGGTTGAGGAGGAGTGTACGAAGTCATGAATCCCCTTGTTCGTGTTTTTTTTTTCTTCCCCTTTTGTTGGATGCCTGATCAGCTGTGTGTAGATTTTAGAAATCGTCAACGGACGCAATGGCGACGAAATCGCCTGTCTCATATTCGAGCGTGCGCGTCCTCCGTATGCGCGTATTGGCGTCGAGCTTTTCTGGGGTGGAGATCTGGTGTTGCAGAGGCGGGAACGTTGTTCCCAAGCGGATTGAGAGGCAGGCTGGTGGGTTTAATAGTACGTTCTCTTTTTCTTTCATCCCTTTCGCAGTTTTCTGACAAAAAGTCGGTACTCCAGCAGCAATAGTATACAACGAAGTCAGTTTTCTTAGTAGGAGGCTACGCTGCCTCTCCTTGGTTGTTCACGTACGTCTTCTCCCCACATTCTTCTTTGTAATCTCATCCAAAGTCATAGGCAATCCCAAGAACGCCTCGCCCTCGCCCCCCTCCACCGTTTAACGTAACCGTCACCAGGCCAGATTAACAAATGTTCGCTTGTACGAACTCGAACTCTGCAGGAGCGTCCGGATCGGCAAATGTTGATTCAACGGGTACACGCCTTACCTTCGTGCAACATTGACTGACGAATCAAATCCAACGCAGCAGCGGCTACCATCCTCTCTGCTTTGGTCTTCGAGCCCAGGTTTGTCCGTTTTTGGAATTTTAGTAGGACTGACAACGTTGTTGGGGACACAGTCATTCTGGTGGCGCAACATATCGCTACTGGGCATCTGGTTTGTGGAGCAAACACGCGAAAGAGGGATATACCGTATGGGTATGGCTTTTCCCTGGTCTCAGGACTCCAATTACTTCTTTGAGGCTGTTACGTGGGGTGTTATCTGTGTAATGACTGAGAGTATTGCTGGTACGTAGTTTGCTGTGTGTTCTTCGTGTTCACCCACCTCCTGCCCTACGTTGTACTAATGTCATTCCTAGCATTCGTGTTTACCGGTCTTAGTGTTGGACGGATGGCACTGTGGGCCATCAAGAAACATAAGAACTAGAAGAAGGACTTTGGGAATGTAGGTTTTGTTCTTCTACGTTGCATAACGAAGCTAATTCCTCCGCCTAGACGCCGTAGAACACCGGCAATGCCACAATGACGACCCCACACAACAACAACCCCATGCAACAAGAAACCCAGGACACGAACGCCCACAATGGCCGAGCACCACACCGCACAGTGCAAGTCACGTCAGCCCCTCCTTTCCGAAGCACTCGACCTGCATGTTGGGAGGGGTTGAAACTTGAGGAATACGATAAGGTCTGTTCAAGGTTTGTCCCTTTCCTACTCCTATCGTTCTTTTTCATACTGACACGCTCTTGGTTGATAGACGTACAGACCTACCAACCACACACCCACCACGCCACTGAGTATCTCACGTTTCCCCCGTGGTCTGCCGACGCTTCGTTCCCTGTCACTCTGAAGCGAAAGTTTCAGAGGTGAACGACCAACGTGCTTTGAGACTCTCCACCCTCACAACAACACGCCCATCATTACTTCCCCACATTTCGTCCATGGTCCACTGCTTCGTCCCCTGTCACTCTCAAACGAGAGTCACAGAGGCGAACACCGCTTCTTCGGAGACTTCCTGCCCTGGCAAACCGGTGCCGTACCATCTTCCATACCAGCAGCGTCGTCGGCGATGTATCCTTGGCCACCAGCGACGATAACAAGTGCGGACATTTCTGTGTTTTCGGATGGCTGGAGTGAATGGGCATGGGTGTGGGTGGGTGTGGGCGAACATGGATGGGCGCGTGTGCACGGATAGGTGTTGTTGGTTTAACACCATGTGTGGTTGAACAGGGACGGTGTTGGTCGAAACGGATGGTGTGGCTGATGAGTGCGGATGGGTGTTGTTGGTCGAATGCAGATGGGCGTGGTTGGTTGAACGCGGATGGGCGTGGTTAAAGGTGGATGGGCATGGCACGCGGATGAGTGTGGATGAGCATGGATGGGCGCGTAGACAATATCGCCGTACCATGCACGCCAAACTCGCGGCCAAACGCCGTGGACATTGTTGTGAACTTTGCGAGGTGGAGGAGCGCGTATTCGAGTACGTTGGAGCAGATCATGGAGGCCCTTTTCCAACAAAGATTACACCTTACAAGCCGCTCTCAGAAGAACAATGGAAAAATACTTGTCAAGATACGATATTGCAACCAAAACCCTCAAGATCGCGAATCCCACTTTTGAGGATTTGAATGGGGTACGTTGGTTCGCCTTCTCCTCATTCCACTTCACTTACACCGTTACATGTAGAGTCTGCACCAGTTTTCGATTCCCCTGAATGGGTCGGAGCAAACGTGTCATATTGTCTAGTAGATGCCGGGCTATGGATGGTTCGTCACTCTTCAAACTTGTGGTAAACTTGTTAGGACCATGTACTCCATTTATCAAACCATATAACATCGTATACTGTAATTCTTATACAATGTAACCTGGAACTGACAAGCTACAAAGACCATGTCTCCAAAACCTCTTGAATCTCCTTCATGAACGGGCCGATTTTCTTTGTCAACGCATTATAGACCCCTTCTTCCTGTCTGCCTTGAAGATATTCATCATCACTAACGGAGATGACCCTAGGTGCCAGCATTACGTTGAGCGTGCTCAGAAGATTGAGGTGCTTGGGCTGTAGGGGATTTGGACCTGGATGTCCTTCACGCTCACGGAATTGCTGTTGTCGAAGAAGATGGTGGGCATCCCGCGTCTTCTTAAACTGGGTTCGAATGCTGTTGACGGTGGCTGGAACAAGCCCTAACCAGGTCACAACTTGATCCGGATGAACAGTAACTGTGTGCCCATCGTGCTGAATGGTAGCTGGGGTGATACGGCTACCTTCGAAAAGAATACCGAGCGCCTGGCAGATTGCCGTGACCTGCCTCTCAATCAAGCAGTGTCGATACGCAGTCTGATAGATAGGATTTGACAGCCATGATGCCAGCTGTTGACGATGTGTCCCAAATCATTGTTCAAGGTACGTTCCAGGAGACACTGACGCCAATTCCAAAGCAGTAGGGGTCAAGTCAGGTTGTTCACCACTAATGGGTGCTCTGCCGCTGGCTACCAAGCGATTTTGGCACTAAAGCAATTAGTTGAAGAGAATCTAAAGTGAAAGTATCAACAAGACTATACCTCGTGATAGAAGTATAGAACATAAACTTTGACATCGTCGTTGAGCCGGAGGCGAGACAGAAGTGCAGTTCTGGCATCTGAAGGAGATAAACACCGGAGGCGGGAAGTTATGGTCAATGGAAGGAGTATGGCATCGAGTCGACCAAGTTCAATGAAGTTATGGCGATAGTTCATGAAATCTTCCGAAGCGTCAATGGGATAGTCAGCAGAGCCAACGTAGTATTGATTTGCTGGCATGAGAGCTTCAATAGTCCGTCCAGCTGGACCATTGCCATCAAGGAGAGCTTGAATAACAGCGCCCGGTTGAGGTCTGTTGGCGTGTCCCCCGTTTCCTCTCTCACAGAGAGTGGTTTGCTGTGCAGCTGCCCGAATGCCGATAAAGTAGAGGTGGCTTGGGGTCCCAGCTTCCGAAGCTGAACAACTGCTTCAGAAACTGAATCAGAGAAGATGAGGATGGTAAGATACCTTGTGACAGCGGTAACTCGACTGCTCTAGATTCAGGGGTGGACGACACAACAGAGTCAATGACGACTGGGATATGAGATAGATCAGCTCCAAGTGCTCTGTCGAACATCATGAATGAATAAAATCGTACTGGGAGGCTGCTCTGCACCGATGTCCAAAGTAGGGGTATCACTCCAAGTCATTTCAAGGTCAACAGATTGCAAGTCAGAGACCACAGGCTCTATTGAGTCGTCTTCTCCTGTGGCTGCGCGCCTCAGGTTGATAAGTCGGCATATTAATTCTGCAGCAGGATCATTTGAAAGATCTGTTTGGAAAGAAACTGGAATGTACTATGAGCAGAAGAAGCATTATTATAAAGGAGGAGTCGAGTCTTACCTTGAGACCCCGTAGCAGCAAGATTTGCCCCAAGAGGGGCGCCTAAAGTTCAATGTTCATGCGGTCACTGTGACACCGTTAAATAATATTGATTACTTACCTTCAACATCGTCTCTATTGCCTGATTCCACCTGACACTCTGCGTCTGCTATAACCCTGTTCAATAACAGCTAAATGAACTTTGGAACGTGCTACTTGCCTATGACTCTGGCTGCTTCAACCTCACTGCCAGCCCCTCCTACATCGTCGATAGCCATCATCTGGTGAGAGCCGTTTGCACCGCTCTCAGGCTGGCCTGGCGTTCCTCGTCTCACATCAGTAGCATAGGTCACTGGTTCATCTGCTTGAGGTGGTGCTCGCCTTTCACGCCTTGGTCGCCCCGGACGTTGAGCCCCGGTAGCTGCTGAACGACCTCTGGATCTTTGTTGACGAGGCATAGAGTAGAAGGAAAGATGGGGCAGGCACGCTTTTCTTTCTTGCAACATAATGTACCTTAAAAATTTCTCAAGTACTTTGGGTACGGGCTCAGGAACCAGAACAAATCGTATTGAAAGCAAATTGAAAGACGATATCAAGAAATTACAAGATATCACGCACTCTACCACTAAACAATGGTATAACTCTGATTGGTATTGAGAAGTTGGGCATGGAACCATCGTTCGAAGTCTGGAGATGAACCCGTACTATCAACTTCTGCAAGGAGTAGCGGCTCAAGATGATCGCTGAAGAAGACATCGATCTCCATGGTGCATGTGTGGAATTTGAGGGCTGAGCTCTATAGCCTTGATGAGTGGCGGCTTAAGTCATTGAGAACAACTCACCTCTTGTGAAGTTTGAGCTGCAGCATCATCGTTGTAGAAGCGGAACTGGAAATGACATGAGCTTGAGAAGCGTCACAGCGGAGAGAAACATACTGAGATTGCCCAATCCTCAGCAATTGGGAGAAGAAGAGAGTCGGAGGAAGCAACCATTAAGGCCTGTACGCGCTTCAAGGGATTGTTCAACTCCTGGGCATACTCGTCATGGGAGACGATGTCTCCACAAAGAACTTTGGGATGTCCGACTCCTTGCAAATATTTACGTACACGGATCTCAAATATACCAGCAAGAAGTTGCAGCGTTTCAGACTCTGCAGCATCACCAATGACATGAAAGCGGATATGATCAAGGACGTCAGCGACACTGCGAATCTGACGGTTGTACATGCAACCGTATATTTGAAATGCTGAAAATTTCCCAGGTTTAAACAGCTAGTAATGAGGGTTAGAAAGATATTGAATACTAAGAATGGAACGTACATCAAATAATTTGCGTGTAGTAGGGTTCTGCCTGAGCACAAGATTGAAACCATCCTTCAGTGCAAGAAACTCGGGACGGTTCCAGGGATCAGGATGACCAAGCAACAATTTAGAGAAAAGCATCTTCGTCCAGTATTCGCGATCTTGGGGGGTCTGACGATTCGATAACATGTTGGGCTATGGGCAATAAGTGGTGAGTATGCGGCTGCCACAATCCAAAAGCTTAGGATGCAAACCTGAATATCCAACACATCAATGATGAGTTGATTCACTGGATGACGTAGATCGGTTGGAAGAGGATTGGTTGGGGACAAGTCGAACCAAGGCTTGAGTTTAGTGGCAGCAACAGGGTCCATGAGATTCATTGACGCTGGCGTCTGAAGCATGCTTGACGGGCCCATAACGAGTGCTAACACAACCCAGAAGCTCACAACGGTACCTTGCCCGTAGTATAGACAGTGAAGAGCCAGCAAGAAGGCATGCGCCTTGTAACGAGCCACGCAATCATGAATAGCTGATGAGCCTGGTGAAAGACATGGGACAACATATTCAGAGTGTTCATATGGTGACCAGAATGCCGAATCTTGACTAATCAAGTGCAATGCCTGATGAATTGTAGCACGTTCAGGGCCAGGACCAAGGGCCACAGCAACAGGCATGCCACTACGGCGAACCATTGTCACGCCTCTGAAAGGACATGTCATGATGATACCTCATATAAAGAGAGAAGAACGTACACTTTGTACACCCGGAATGCAGATCTAGCAAGAAACGCGACAAGGGGGGCCTCAGCATTACAGGTGAAGATATCGGGACCTGCTGAGAATGTAGAGGTAATGGTGTCGCTTGAAGATCGCTGAATGTGAATGAGGAGGTCGATCAGGGCAACTGACATTGAGTGGATCGTTCGACCATGAATTTGAACTTGTTGACGCTCATTCTGTGGGGCCTCAACAAGCTTCATGACCTCGGCCTGCCATTTTTCAACTTCAGAAGGGAATGCAAGCCTTGGCGCATTGGCGGATGATCTACTTTCATTCTGAGGTAGAATAGCAGTTGGAAAGTCATCGTCAGATGAAACAACATCAACCCATGTAACTGTGGATGGTCGCATATGAGATCGTGATGGACCTGGTATTCTGGATGGTTGCCCAAGAGACCGTAAAACAGGCATTCTAGCTGGTGGATTGATGCGAGTTCTCGAACGTGGAGGAGAATGGGTATCCTGAATCAAATGTCAGTCAGTGACTGCAACGATGAGAATAACATATCACCTACATCAAAAATTGAGATGGAACGTGGGCGAATAAGAGAGTTTCGAGGGGGGGCTTCATCATCCTAATGGGAAGTGAGTTGAATAATTGGCTAGAGAAGCAAGTTCAACTGACGGATATTACAATAACTTCAGGAAGTTGAACAGACTCAGAAGCAGGTCGTTGTGATGGAAAGGTGACCTGGAAACCCAACCATCAAATATAGTCATCTATGAAGGTAGACGTTGCATACCTCATTTGTGGGCGTGTCAATGGCCTCAGCCCCAGGGCATAAATTTGTAAGGCACACAGGTGGGTGTCGAGGCCGTCCTGAATGAGGTAATCCTGCCGTAATTTGCTGGGCAAAGCATGGATGGTGTTGATCAAGAGCGCTCGCAGAGCTGCCTTCTCCAATCCATGATGGCTGTAGGATACCTGATACATGACCGTACCGTGGAGCTGAAGAGAACTGGTGAGCAAGCCTTGAAAAGAAAGTTCATAAGAGAAAGCACCAAGAATAACCATCATTGTCTTGCTTCCACGTTCCGGGTTTTTGAATTTTGACGTTATCCTTACGAGGTTGGTATGGTTAAAGGTATTGGCGTTCATATTAGGATGTGGCTCAATACTCCAAACCAAAGTCGCGTTTTTCAATTTTGGCTGCATTAAAACCCAGGGCCGCTGGTGGAAATGAATATCACCGGATCCTGGATTAGGATCAGAGGGGAGAACAAGGTTGTGGGAAGTGAAGTGGGCGAGAATTTGAGAGGTGAGCGGACCGTCCAGAGGCTCGTCAACCTTTCCAGGAAGAACGACATTGAAGAAGAGGTGATGACGCTTAAGGGTTTGAAGTGTTTCCATAAATTGGCCACCCGTAACTTTGAAGTCATAGGTCGGCATGTCGAAAGGCTCATACATCCCCGAGGTCTAGAATTAAAGATAAGTTATGTGCAGCACAAGAAATTTGAAAGAGTAGATTGAACATACGACATTAGGCCAGAAAAGTACTGATATAGTGCAAGGTTTTGGTGCATTAGTAGCTGAAGAAGGATAAGCGCGGATTCGAGATGAGCCAGATGGTTGGTTTTGGGGGAGGTTCCGCAGTCGGCTACTCTCACGGTTGGCAAGGGCGCTTCCAGAAGCAGGAGGAGGCATGCCAGTAAACAAGGAAATGGGGGGGGGCATCTGTGCCTGAAGAGTCGTTGTTACGGACAGAGGAGCCGGGATTGGTACAGAGGTTAAAAGAGCCGTTTGATTGGCTGGTTCACCAGAAGGAGCAATTGCGCTACAGAGACAAATTTTACTTTTATGATCGTTGATATAATCAAAATAATAATACACGTACTTGTATGCTTGATGATAGCTCCATCTCTCACCGCAAATACAAATGGCGGCTGGGCTCCAGTGACCAATGACCTGAGACGCGGGAGGTGAGTATCACATAAAGATTCAGTATACTGGACTTCCTACCATGTAAAATCCCCCACAGTTGGACGCGGGACACTCGCCTTTGCGATAAGGGAAGAGTGGATGGCTATCTGCCATGGGGAAATTTCTGTGGCTGAGCCAAGGATGCCGACAGCCTGCGCACTGCTCATCCTTGTTGTTCGGATTCTAAAAAGTGTCACCGGTTAGCAACTTCAACAGAAGTTGTGACTCGTGAGATGGCGGTCTTACTGCTCTAGGTAAGAACGCCTGTGTCACTGGGTCGACACTGGTGGCAAAAAACTCTGCACAGGGGCAGAAGATGCATGAGCGACGTGGTGGAAGGGTACTCATAGTTAAAAATGAGAATAAAAAATTATGGAGAAGAGACGTTGATTGGCGGTCAGAATGAGGGGAATGGGAAGAGACTCAAGGTCAAATTTCTTCTTCGTGTATATAACACTGGTCATGAGGACCCCCATCCTCTGTCATGGGTTCAAAATAACTTTGCAACCACAGGAACAATATCAAATCCCTGATTGTGTGGCGAGGAGAATTGGATATTGCTGATGGGGTCCTGGTACTGGGCAGGCACTAAAGTAAAGTTATTCAACAATTGTTGATGAGATCCGCAGAGAGAATATAGCAAACGAAGACTCTGTCAGATGAAATATCAAAGATTGTTGAAGATTGTTCGTTATTCCTTTGCAGATATGGATTCTAAAGAAATCAAAAAAAGTCAGAGAAAGTGAGACAAAGTTAGACAAAGTCAGAAAAAGTAAGAGAAAGCAAAGAAGGCCAAAGATTGTCGACATTTGTCAACTTTATGCAAGAACGTGGAAGAAACTCAGACATTGTTGAAGTTGAAAGATAGTTATAGATTGTCGACATTTGTTACAAAAAAAAAACATGACTAAGTTGACAATTGTTCAGAATTGTTAAAAATCTTTGACAAAAGCTGAAGATTGTCAAAGATTGTTGAAGATTGTTGACTATCAGTGACTTTTGTCAGCAATATTTCTTTAAATTTGGGTCTTTTTAAAAAAAAAACAGTTTTGTCCACAGACGGCCTTCATACTAACAGAATCGCGTCTCCTCGCTTCACACCAGCTAAAATCAATC
This sequence comes from Laccaria bicolor S238N-H82, assembly GCF_000143565.1. Classification (NCBI taxonomy): domain Eukaryota; kingdom Fungi; phylum Basidiomycota; class Agaricomycetes; order Agaricales; family Hydnangiaceae; genus Laccaria; species Laccaria bicolor. The sequence continues at coordinate 619,694 of NW_001889888.1, forward strand.
AATTTCGAACGCGTGTACTACGATGACGACCTTATACCTCTTGCCCGTCTACTCGACGGTCTCTTTCCCTCCTTGGAAGTTGAGGGTGAATGTCAAACTTGTGGCGTGTACCAACACAGCAGGTCCAATACAAATGTTGAACAATTTGTTGTTTCTCTGTCGGGTTGCTCGGGCAAACCGTTTTCAGGTGGTTGAATGAAAGCTCTTGTTGAGAGCTTACTAGCGCTCACTGGCTAGGCAGCGACGTTTCTCCTAGAAAAATATATACGAGTAACCTGTGTTGACTTGAAAATGAGATAAGCGACAATCATTTGCATCGTCGAAATGGTCTATCGGGTTCTCGACGTCGACCCCTATCAACCCTTGAATATATACATGATCATGGGTCTTCGGTATAAGCACAGGCGTCAACATTGGTGTACACCCACTCAAATTGCTACCATATGGATATCAGTTGACCACTTCGACTAGATTACTTGTAATCTAAGTACTCTCATCACAAACCCTCGATATACAACGAACAAGATCATATTGATAACACCTCTCACTGCAACAGGCCAGAGCGGGTAATGACGAGCTCCATAGCCTTGGTACGCAAGAAAAATGGCAGCATTTCCACCTCAAGCGCTACAAGAAAAAGGTATCGATCGCCGTGATTGGAGAGTTATTGTAACGTGCTGGCTATCGCTCACGTTGCCAGCTTCGCCCTGGTGTGCCTAGGAAATTGCGCCAATCGATTTGCATTCGATTTCACTGGGTCCGCTCCCCTTTGGAAGGTAGAGCATGTAGGACAACGTGTTTGAAGGGCGATTCATACAGTTCGAACCAGATGACTAGCCGACAAGCGTGCGACGCTGGACGCAGATATCGCCTTAACTGATTGATTGAACTTACCCTTTAGTCGACATGAAATGACGACAAGTTGTCCAAAGTCACGTCCATGATAACTTGTACATAGAACACCACATTTAACAGTAGGAATCTTCTTCTTCTTTAAGTACACCTGAGACCTTTTAAACGACACCAGAATCGGCGATGGTGACCTTCTTTTTCAGTGAGCCGGATGCGGAGCCAAGCCCCTCAATGAGCTTGACGAGCGCGAAGTTCTCAACAACCTCGCCTAAGATATAGCATTCAGAGTGAGTACTCAATCGATGATAGCGTAAACTCAAATTGCGCACCGAAAACGACGTGAGCGCCGTCCAGCCACGATGTGACGACAGTGGTGATGAAGAATTGGGATCCGTTGGTGTTCTTGCCGGCGTTAGCCATGGACAAGAGACCAGGCTTGGTGTGCTTGATCTTGAAGTTCTCGTCTACAAAGAACATATATCACACATCCCTCCGCAGCCCGTAAGCGCAGAACGTACCAGCAAACTTCTCGCCATAGATCGACTTGCCACCGGTCCCGTTGCCCCTGGTGAAATCTCCGCCCTGGAGCATGAACTGAGGGATCACGCGGTGGAAGCCCGATCCCTTGTATCCATATCCATGCTCCCCCGTGGCAAGCTCGCGGAAGTTCTTCGTGGTCCTGGGGACGACATCGTCGTACAACTTGAACACGATGCGACCAGCTGGCTGGTTGTCGATGGAGATATCGAACTGCGACACAAGTTAGCCTGTTCGATGAACGCAGCGAACGCAGGGACTTACGAAAACGTTGGCCATGATAAAAAGTTGGTGGTAATAGATGATAGATAAGGATCGATGGAAATGCGCAATCTGAACAGATTGTGTCTCTTATACAGTTCGGCGAGTTCCGGTACCCACCGGAGATGATCAAGCGGAGTTCGGATCTGCTGTATCACGTTTGTCATTTGTGTGATGGCCACATATCGAGCATATCGAAATGTTACTATAAATCAAAATCGAGGCGAGATAGGGCGAGATCAAGCTCATTACATTCCTACATATGCGTCAGATTTTTCTGACATATATCTTTTCGTTTTGGGCCAACTAAAGCCGTCTTTTGCCCCACCAGCGTCATAACACAGCATGCCTCCTCAAAAGTAGGCAAAAGCACGTCTCGGCGTAAACGTCATTACACCTGTCAGCGTCGCCATGTTGATTATCGGATCGCCGTTCTTATCGTGTTGTAATTTTGGAAGGGGGGCGCACGGTGGTGAGGTTCCACTTAGTATTGGAATCTCTGAGCAATCTTTGAGTCTGGACTCTGGAGCGATGATTTGAGAGACTAAAGAAGGGATTGGCCAATGGGCAAAGCTTGAAAAATTATTAGTGTCCATCGCGAATATAGGCAGACGCAAAGAACTCACTGGCTGAAAAAAGCATGACTTAATAATACCGCAAGGTCCACAAACCACATCTGGAGAGAAATGGAGAAATATGATGTAGAGGATACTCATGTCTCCAATGGTTTTTCTGCGTGACAAATTGTATGTGGTCTATGTGAATTTATCAATGGATCGTTCCTCGCGCTATAGATTCGTGAATCGCGGAAGAAGAATCGACTTGACGCGGAACCTTGGTCATTGTCGTAGCTAGTATAAACAAAGCCTAAAACAAAAGAAATGAAAGTAACTACAAATTTTCCGGCACGTAGAACTCACCTCAATCAAAGAAAAACAAAAAAAACAAGCCCCGAACGTATGGCCAACCTGCAGAAAACACGATTTGCACAAAGGAGGGCGTTCAGATGGAAGCAAAACAAACATCACGCCTTCTCCAAGTTACAAACAGTCGAACTTTCAAATTTATTATCAGCCTGAAGGGGGATCGGATATATGCCGCCTCCGTAACAGTTGTATGACGATGAAAGATCTATCAGCCAAAGCAATGAGCTCAGCACGCAACAATGCAAATGCAACGCTGAAACTCACCCTCAGCTCGTACGTGACAGTGGCAGGTTGGTGGCCCGCTTCGCACCAGCGATAAGCCCTCGCCAGGTTAATTCTGGTTCTCAGTTCCACTGAGGTGGAGCGAGCACGATAGAGTATGTACAGGGTTTTGCTACCTATAGCTATATTTCAGTCAACAATTCTCGATACCGGAGTTTCGGAATAGATTTGCGCACGCATGATATGCAAGAAGTCAGCCGACCTTCTCATTTCATCTTCTCAGCTGCGTCGTGAGAAAAGAAATTTGAGTTCCCATATTTCATGCATCGTCATAGGCCGCCGATGATAAGCGCAATTCGCAGGATGGACCCCGTGAGGCGACTGCGCGATCTAGGTGCAAGATTTGGTTTTTCGGTAATCATTTCACGAATTTAGATTGAAATTCAGCCTTGAAAAATTTCCTTAGGTGGATATCATTGAGAACTCACGCCAGGCGTCAAAACTTGCAAACCCGAATACACTAAAACTTGGAAAACTCACCACTACCTGAGTCACGCATTCATCACCAGTCTCAGGTCGATATGCGCCACTATCTCTAGCCTGCACGGCGCTTGCATTCAACACCAAGGAACGGTACTCGCACCTGTGGACCGAGGACTCCAGAGCTTCAACGTGATATTCAAAAAGTAAACTTGAAGTCTTGAAGGCAACTTGAATGGCACTGGTGCTCCAACCGTTTCCGTGCCCAGCGTCGAAAATAAGGTGAAAGGTTGGCAGGAGAGGCGTGAAGATGAGATAGGTTAGCGCTCATTTGGCTATTGGTGATGTGATAAGTAAGTATGCCAAGAGAGAGCCTGAACATCGTTGGGTTGAACTGAAGAGCAACTGAACAGTCTGCCAGTGTATTTGTGCGTGCTTGGCCGCCCTGTCTATCCAATGATATCTTCTGCCTCTCATCTTCCTTTTCGCGCCTCCCGCTCTTCATCAATTCAGAGTTTCCTGCACTACCGCTGCAGCTCATTCTCCCAATGACGACAGTGGTCGTAACCAGTGTTTTCATAAGTGAATGCATGCAAATACCCAACAAATACCGGGCTGCACTGCCTCGCGACTACTTACAGGGTCTTGCATAAATAAGTTCAGGTGGAGAATTCACAAAATGTTGTTTGCGAGTGATTGGTTGTGGCTGCGCCGTGACACCCAGTGAAAATCAACTCCGATGAGGCCGAGTCACAGTGACTATGGTCGATTTGCGTGGCATCAATCGAGTTAGTTATATTCCAGGCGATTTGCAGCGATTTGTAAGGCTGACCCACGCGCTGCGTACATGTGTGTAATATCGATTCAAGTCTATTTGTATAGAATTCTGTCGATAAAACGACATGTTTACATCGCTTCAATTCTAGGCAATCAGAAGACCCTCGGAACTACCCGAGTCGTTTTTGACCGGGCGTGACATATCGTGATGCTTATGGGTGACACCCGTCACAAAATTACTCTCTTTGGGCACGCATCAACATGAACAAACAGCTTTTTAAAAACGTCCACCTGAACTTATTTATGCAACACACTGTAGCCTTCACTAGCACTTGTAACATCAACTGCCTCAGTCACCCACAGAAGCCCACAGTGCACCGCCCAGCTCAAGTAGTGCCGAAGTAAGGCACTTGCCTGGGTACTGGACATTGAGTTGCATCACTTCTCCCCAATCTCACTTCAAACTTCAAACTTACTTACTGTCGATTCATTGGCCACATGTCCATTGCTGGAACCAGTCTCTTTCCATTGGAGAAGGGTTATGAAGGGTCCACTTCCTTCGTCTCATGCACTGATGGATCCTACCTTGGCACGAAGACTTACTTCATACCCTCAGTTTCGATGGTCACGGAGGTCGTTGAATCCATGCTCTCCCAGTTTCAGCCACAAGAAAATGCCCATTACATTTCCATCCCAAATTCTTATCTGCTACCCAACGGCGATTCTACCATTATCAGTCATTCTCTGAATGCAGTAAACCAGTCTATTGCTCGGAATCAAGGTTTGCCGGGTCCCCGTAAAGAATATCGTATGGCTCACGGGAGAGGCTACTGCGGAACACTTCCTCACGGAGAGAGTGTCATTTATGTCATGTTCCTCGATTTCTGTGCTGGTTATATAGCCTCCGACCTTCTCGTGAGCACCTATCACGATGGGGAGCGGAAAACATGCGAATTCGTCGAAGTGTCGTCCCCCCTATCCAAGATACCTCTATAGAGGAAGCGATAATCAGGGTGGCGGTATTTGTGTGTGAACCACCGCTTCATCGCATAGTCCTCAATAACCCCCCTCCGTCCCTTGCTCAATTGGTGCACACCGTTCTTTCTGAGAATTATCCCGAAATTCCTGTTATTGCGGCTTCAGCCTCAGACGTCTCCCAGGCACTAGCCAAATATCAGTACCTGAAATCATGCCTTCAGGGCAAATCAAGGCGGCTGGCCTCTGGATTCATCATTCCTCTGCCTATCTGCATTGCCTCCCCCGCAAGTGTTGCCATGCCCCTGGGAGATCGACCTGGTCTTGTTGCATGTCCCAAAGAAAGGATCTTCACCAGTTCAGTTGACAATCAGGCTACTGCCACAGTGCGACTCTTGTTGGGCGACAACCCTCTCGCAAAGGATAATCTTAAACGGGGTGTCGTTATTTTGGAAGGATTGAAACCAATGCCAAAAGGTGTTGCTCTCATCAAAGTCTCCGTAGATATGCCCACCCTAGATGGGTTTCTCGACATGATAACGATGATGGTGGAGCAACTGGCAGACGATGAAGAAACAGCCCCTCCATTGGTGAGCAAGATGTTCATTTTCCCACATTTCTTTCGTGAGGTCGGGATGGTGGAGGAGAGGTACTCGTATGACCCAGAACTTGAACATGAGTACGATGAGGCCCAGCCAGAACTTCCACCCTGAATTTATTACACACTGTAACCATCAAAAATATCTGTATTTCCGTTTTTCAAATGGACCCTCCATATCGCACCGTTTTGTGAAGCCTCGCAATGAAATGACGGCCCACTCTGGGATGCGATCTGAACGCCAGTAGATTTGTTGGCCTAAAGTACTCAACCATGCTCTCCAGAAATACTCGGAATACTCCCCCCCCATCATCTTTGACGTTAAACGTGGATTGCTGAGACCAATGCAAAAGGGCGCTGTTGGCCGCATTCAAGTCGCGCTGCGATTTTAAGGATATGTCAAGAACAAGCAAGATCTTTATCTTCCACCACCACCGCTACAACTGCCACGGTTGCCCACCACCCACGGATGGCGATTAGCAGGTACCACTCGAACGATGAGCGCCCAGCATGTAAATTTGGTTGACCTACAAGGTGCGTTCATCTCTCTGAATTTTTACTCGATCCTCAATTTACGTGGCCCACATCTAAACGGTATTGATGGTCAGGCTGAGGGGTATTTGTTTGGCCGAAAATCAAATCCGAGGGGGACGAGTCGGAACTTCTTTCGCGAATTTCTCCTCCGGCACGGGATAATAAATAATTTATTTTCGATTAGGTTTGACCAACTCGAACTGTTTTGGAAGGTACGACGATGGAAAAGCTAGCACTTTGTCATGCTATATGCCAGCGGGCATTGGCTGGCATTAGAGAAGTTTTGTGAGAGGCCGGTGCAACTAGGACTATGGGGATTCCGGGGGGAGTTTGTGGTAGAGTCAAGAGGAGAGCGTTGCGAATGTGGCTCGGCTAGGGGAACACGGCTGCTTGTTAGGAGGCAAAGACGGTTCGTAAGAAATGAATCAGATGGCGGTGATGCGGCGAGTAAACATAGGGCCAAAGTTACGCCAGGACCTTACTATGCAAGCGGCTGGAGCGGGTGTCAACCATGATTCATCCTCAAATATACTCATTGAAAAGTAGTCAGACTGCACTTCAAGAGACAATGGCGTTACTCAATTTAAAGGAAGGTATCTATTATACATTGATGAACCTATAGGCGAAGATTGAACATCAGTGCAACAGGCCTCGGAAGCGGATGTTTTACTCACCAATTACAAACATACAGACAGCTACACGAAAGAGTAACAGGCAGAATCAGCCGAAGATGTTTGCGTCCAAAAAGGACAGAACTCACCGTCAACACAGGCCAAATCCACAGCCATATTTTCGGGAAAAACGTGTATGATCAAGAAAATCCACATATTCGTTGGGAAGTCAGTTACAACACAGGTCTGATATCTGTTCGAATCCGGGTCAATAACGCAGCAAAAAAAAACGAACACTCCAACACTCACCAAGGCATTTCAAAACCCAAAAACCTTATTCAAAAACCCCGTCCGCCCCTTCCCACTCCCCGCCCCAACCACACAATCATCCTCCCAAACAACCTTCACACTCCCATGCGAAGCCTCAACAACAACCTCGTCACCCTTCCACGCACCCCCCCTCCATCCCGAAAAATCACCGACAAAACACCGTCTCGTCCCATCCACCTCGCCAAACGTCGTCAAATTCCCACTGAGCGCGTCGGAGAACTTTATGGAGCCGTGTGTGACCTTGAGGACGAGCGGGCCGTGAAACGTCCGCGGGAGGTGCACGCGCACGTCGCCGTATGTCGATTGGACGGTCAGGTGGAAGGAGGTTGGCGGGAGGTTGAGGTTTGGGTCTGAGGGTGTGCGCTATCATTCAAATGCCATCAGCCCCCACAAAAAAAAAACGAGAAAAGAACGCACAATCTTAGCAGTAACACCCCCATGCGTCGACTTCATCCACAACTTCGCCCTCCCCCTACTAGTACTCCCCTTACTCCCCGGCACAATCCCAACATCCGCATAAACAGCCCCATGCGTCGATTCCAACCTCAGATTCTCTTCCCTCTCTGGAGAAGGACGGACCGAGGGCGGGATGTATAGCCCCGGATCGAGGAGGAAGGTTTCTTTGATGGAGTTGTGCACGCGTGAGATGGAGATGTAGTTTGTGGGTTTTATACCCATGAATTCGACGGGGTACGCATATGTGGGTTCGTTGGGCTTTGAGGTAGCGCCATGTGGGGCTTGGTCGGTGTGTTCAGGGGAAGAAGAAGAGCCAACGCTAAGCGACGCATAAGTCGGCGGAGGTTCCTAGTCAATATTCGACCCCGTCAACTCGAACCCTAGCATCGGAGGATACACGCAAAAACGTACATCAATATTCTGATCCTCAACCACCCTCCTAGCCTCGAGCGCTTCCACTAGTTTGTCGTCCGTCAATATCATCGTCTAGCTTCTGGTGGGTATTTCGTCCCAAGGTTGTGGTGGTGGGAAAGAGAGAGTGAGAGAAGAAGGACAAGAACAGGATCCGGCCAGGTGTGCGCAGTACACAAAGCAGAAAGCACAGTTCACAGTCACAGCAAGTCCTTGTGGGCCCACAGCAGCTCCAAGTGATGGTGCACAGTCGCAGCAGTCGCGCCACGATGGGGGCATTATATTATTTACATTTAGCGCCTTGAGGCGACTGTGCTTTGATTAGATTTCACGATTAGATCCCCGCATCAACCTTGGCTCAACCACGGTTGGGAAACGGAGATGTAAAAACCTCATCGATGCACATGGTATGGTATATCAAGGCTAGTGTACTATACTATACTACACAGCGGTAGCAAAAACATTTTCTTTTGTAGAGGTATCTGTACTAGAAGGTTTCGACAAGCTAATTTCTGAAGAGGATCGATCGATCTGGGGATAAGAAGAGAACGAGAAAAACAGGAAAATCAAAGGACTGTGCGTAGTTCTTCAAGCCGAGTGTAGAACTTTATCGAATCGCAAAGAAAGAGAGTAGCCGTGGTGCCGAGCCGATGCTGGGGGTAACAACAGAGAATGAAAAAGGTCGAAAAAGGAATAAAACGATAAACGATAGACACATTGTGCTTGATGTGACGACAGAAAAAGCCAGAGAGTTCGAAAACGGAGCGCCAAAGGATAGTCGCCAAAAGAAACCAACGACGGCGAGAGACCAACGAAAGCCAATGACTGCGCAACCCTCAACGCCCCCCAACATTGACGCCCCCCAACCCCTTCTTCATCCCCCCACCACCGCTCTTCAACCCCTCAATCGAAGCCAAGTAAACCTGGACACCCCTCTCCCCCCCTCCACTCGCATCAACAATACCCGCACCAAACAACCCGTCCCCCTGACTGCCCGTGAACGATCCAAAGAAGGGGGTAGCAGGGCTCAGCGTAGAAGGCGTAGACGAATACGTCAACGCAGGTGATATAATTGATGGCGATAAATTCTGCTGCTGGTCGTACCCGCCAGCGCCGTTACGAGTAGCGGCAGCAGCAGCAGTCGAAGGAGGCAATTGTTCGTACTTGTCCCCTCCTCCTCCAGCAGAGTTGACGTTGGCACCGGTATTCGTGAGCTCCTCAGACCCCCCATTAGCCATCTTCGCAACGCTCGCATGCTGTGGGGTCCTCAACACCCCAGTGCCCACAACGCCACTCATACTGTTATGCTGATAATGCCTCGTAGTAGCCCCCAGCACCGGGCCCGAACCGGTATTACGTGAATTGCGATGAGGAAGCGTAGTGGATCGGATATGATAATTATGCTGCTGTTGTTCCTGTTGTTGCTGTTGCTGTTGTTGACGCTGTTGTTGTTCTTGCTGCTGTTGCTGTTGTTGTTCATACTGCTGTTGTTCGCATTCTTGTTGATACTGTTGCTGTTCTTGTTGCTGCTTATAATACAGTGCATCGGTAGGAGTAGTGCCCGCCGTCTGTGGGTGCTGAACGGACCGCTGAGTCGAACCCGCCTGGACGTGATAGCGTCCCTCCCAGCCGTTATTATGAAAGTCATTCTCGCTGATCGGCGCCCCGCCGCCAACAACACCAGGCGAAGCCAGATGGACCTGACTAGCCTGCGTGCGATAGCCCCTCACGCCCAACGCAATGTTCGCATTCAACAGCTCCTCATCAACGTTGCCCGCGCGTCTGGCGCTTCTACTAGGACGCAAATCTAGCGGGGCAGGACGTCTCCTTTGTTGCTGGGTAGACTCGGCATGTGCGCGCATGATATACTCCTCTGTAGCGGTGTACCCTGTCCTGGTGTGGACAGGAGGAGGACGAGCGTAATGATGCTGGTGTGGTTTTTGAAGAAGATCAAGATGCTGTGCCGAAGCGTCGTCATCATAGATGCCACCACGATAAGGGACGCCAGTGCCTCTTAGGGTCTGCAAGAGCGTCATCATAGATGGGTCCATAGGATGGGGCGAGGTGGAAGGTGGCAGCTGGACAGTCTGGCCTTGCCCAATGTACGGATGGGGAGAATGAGCCTGTGACCGGACGGGCCTAGCAGGAGCAAGTGAATAGTCCACCGCAAACGGCGCATGGGACGAGAAATCAGGGGTCGCAGGAACAGGAAGGCGACTATTGCTGTGACTCCGTTGGATGGAAGGTGGAGGCGGAGGGAGCGGCGTTTGTTGCACATGACCATGGGCGTGGATAACTGGCCCGCTCTTGATCATCGAAGGCCTGAGCTCCTGCCCTCTAAGATTGAGCAAGGCAGCTTGGGCGATGGTGAGCCTGGCTGGAGAGCCTTCCACGCCTTCTTTAGTTGCGCGTTCGTTCCTCTGTAAAGATCATGAATAAAAATTGACATGAACATCGAGAAAGAACGTACCCTCAACTCGCGCTGTTCACTTGTATCCGCAAACCTCACGGAGATTCGACTCCCAGTATCGTTCCATCCACGAACCATACGACCATGAAGGCGCTCGATGATTTCTTCGGCCCCCACGCGGGTTTCCAGCCTTGGAGGTGATCAGCATCGCTGGACACGAGGAAGCAGACGTTAATTACCTAACAAATGCAATAATCCTCGGCGGATTACTCAACCTAGTCTGGAAGAACCGAGAACTACTGATCCGATGAGGGGAGACCAGCGCCGCTAATGTCTAGATGCTCATCAGCATACACCCACAAAGGGAAGAGATCAAGGAAGATGACATACAGGCTCATCAATACTCAACGGTAACCTAAAGTGACCAAACAGAAGTATAACATTAGCAAGGCGAGAACTCCGTGAAGCAAGACACAAAAACGGACGAAGAAAACGACACAAAGAAAACAGTCCAAAGAAAACGACCCAAAAAAAGAAGCACAAAGAAAACGACACAAAGAGAACAGCGCGAAGAAAACAGCCCAAAAACCCAAAACCAAGAACCCAAAAAAAAAGTGACCAAACAGGAGAATCAGGTCAGCAAGGCAAGAACTCAGGGAAGAAAGAGACAAAGGTGGAGGAAGAAAACGGGAGGAAGAAAACGACAAGCAGGACGAAGAAAACAGCCCGAAGAAAACCGCCCGAAGAAAACCGCAAATAGACCGGCCCAAAAAAACAGCAAAGAAACGAAAAAAAATGGCTCAAAGAAAGCGACAACAAGAAAACGACCCAAAAAAGGCATGAAGAAAACGGCCCACAAAAACCCAACTTCCAAAAACCCAAATCCAAGAACCAAAAAAAAATAGGAAACCCACCCCTCCATATACAAATTCGTACTCGTCGGATCATGCAACGCCTCCATCTTGGCTTTAAAATTCGCATCTCCATCCGTCGTCGTCGAAAACGCAAACTCAAACTCTCCCTCCTCCTCTTGTCCTTGTCCTTGTCTCGGCGCTCCTCCCCCGGGGTGCTCGTCCCAATCACCTCCCTGCGTAGCCAACCCACGAACTTGAGTAGGGGAGGAGGAGGACTGCAGAGGGGACGAAGACGCATACGCCGTTCCTGGTATCTTGTGGATTTGCTGCATTTTTTAGTATATGCGCGCATATACGAACAAAGAAAAGAGATGGGTACCTTTGAAAACGTCGGATGTAAATTCCGATACCGCCTCAGAGAGATGATGCACCTCTCAGCAGCGTCGATCGTCTCAAACCTTTACCATCGTCCTCGTCAACCAAAACTTAACAACAACAACAACAAGAAAAAAAGACGTACAAAACGAACCCATATCCACTCTCACTATCCCTAACGTGCCGAGTAAACGTCCGCACACTACGAATCTCACCAAACGGACTGGCGAGCGCGAACAACTGATCTTCCGGGAAATGAGGGGGCAGACCGTTGATATACACATTCGGAGTCTTTTGCCCCATATCAAACGTCGTTGAAGGAGGAGGAGGGCCAACGGGTGCGAACGAAAATGGTGGAGCCGAGCGGGCTTGGGCTTGAGAGGATGGAAGGGGCAGGTCATATATCGTAAACGCAGAATTCTGTTCCGATAGTTGAGACTGGACTTGAGGCTGAGGAATCCTAGCAGCGCGGAAATCAGGCGAAGCGTCTGGGAGAGGGATGGTAGGCTGAGTCGGCGCAGATGGGATCTTGGGGGACGCCGGCTTCCCTGTATGCGCTTGAACTTGAACCTGAGGCAGAGGTGGGTGCGGGACGTGGAACCCCAGGGAAAGGCTCTCCGAGGACTCACACCCCGCAGGCAGGACAGGACTCTCAGCGGGACCTGCACCCTCTCTCGGGTCTACAAAAAAGTCAACATGAAGCGCATATACCCAGTAAAAAAGCGCATATAGTGACCCACCTGCAAGACTACGATGAATATGAACGTGCATCCTGCTCGCCGAGTCGTCCAGCCCCAGATCGTTCAAGTAAATCTCGACGTCCGAGCCTTCATCGTCTTCCCCCTCGGAGAAGCTCTGGCTCTGATAGCGCGCATAGGGCGATTCTGGGGACGGAGGGAGGAGGTGTGGGCTCGGGACTGAGATTGATGCTGAGGAGGCGGGGGAGGGAGTGGTGGATGGAGGGAGGGGAGGGTAAGGAGATGTGGTATGGCAGGAAGAAAGAAACTCGCGCGGATCGTTGTCCGAGCGTGGGGGAGAGGGGGGAACGCGGGCGGAGGTAGTTGTGGGTAGGGTACTCTGAAGGGACATGATGGTCGAAAGAAGAAAAGTGTGACTGCTGTACGTGTAATAACAGTAGCCAGGCTAGGCGGGTAGGAAAAGGCTAAGTGACGGTGTGGTGGCAAAGGATGGTCAAAGCACCCTGTCCTCTTTATGCCGAGTGTAAACAAACAACACTGTGTGTGTCTAGGTGGTAGCTGGATGAGATGAGGGTATAAGGCAAAAATCAGAGACACTCACTGGAACGACGCTTCTTCAATCGAATTAGAATGCAGTCCTTTATGGTCACCCCGCATCCTTCCATCATCATACGTGGCGTGGCGTTCTTCCCCCCGAGCTCCGAGGCACATACCAAAAAAATTATCTCTCTCCTTGAATGTCAAAATACATATCACAGTGAGCAAAATGTCGAGGCGTAACAACGTACCCGACGTTTTAATCTGTTGCTCTCGACGAGTGCAGTATGCGGAAAGACGTAAGACGCCAAGCATTCATCCGACATTCCATTCATCAGTGGTCAAAGCACCCCATCATCCATGTATGCTGACCACAAAAGAGAAAAAGAGCGCATAAGACAAAGCGCTCCAAGACCTAGGCAGCCGTCCCTCCAAGTCTGAGCTTTCGCTTTCTCGCACCGTTGCCTCGTCGCCGCTGCAGATTTGACACGCATAGGAAACAACACAACCGTAAGTCGAGTCGTCGAGTCGTCCAGTCAAGCCTAGACTAGATCCGCCTCTTCCACAATCCACTCCACTCCACAAGTGCCACTCCAAGCACTGGCAGATGGCAAGCTAAGATTCGACGCGCAAGAATTAGAATACAACGCAAAACGACGACGATCAAGAACCAATCATCAACAGATTAATATCCTCGGCTTTCCGGTGCCGGCGCGCCTCGGCCCCATTAGCCGTGAACAAATCAAGAAAGTTGAAACGACGAAAATCCAGCGAAAATATCTCGCCCTCGAATTGAGGAAATGACGATGATCGTCGACGTCGACGTCGAGTATACACCCCCCAAAATGCAATGATGTCGAAAACTAGGTGGCATTTGGGTGGCATCTCAATTTTGTTCGACGCACGGACCGGCACGGTCACCAGTGGCGTTGCCAAACCACACCAACCACACCAACGTTGTTTTCTCCCTCCCATGCTCGATAAGCAGTATGAGCGGTCTGTGAAAGATGAATGCCTGGAAGCGGGGCTTATCATAAGGTTGAAAGCCTTCTGTCGTTCCGAACTGAAGTTGGGCTGACACGACACCCGCAGGGATATCTTTACCATGACCCGACTGATTTTAAAGGCCTGCAGTGGAGTCGCATCGTAGGGATGGTCATATAACTATCATTACGCTCGAATTCCAGGTTCGTGTCGTCGATTTGAACGTTGGATCTTGTTGTTAATGCTTTTGACTTTCAGCTAGGAACGCCATTCAAGCCGTACCAGCAGCAGCTTATGGGCGCGTTGCCCGTTGTTAGGATGGATCACATTCCGCTGGCTTATCAGGTAGCTAGCTAACTGCCTTCAGATATGATCACCAGCTAACGGTTTTCCAAAGGATCTCATGTACGGTCCAAACTCACCGATTATTGACTTCCACTCTCTCGAGTCCAACGGGAAAAAGTAAGACGGGGAGGGCATTTGTCAATTCATCAATGAAGAGAGGCTACTGAAGGTACGCTCCTTGCCAAAGTATAGTCGCGTAACACTAAACGTATATTTTCAATTCCAGCTCGTGGGAGGAGACAAAACGGAAACACATAAGGCTCGACCATCAACTTCAGTTTCAACCCCACTCTCTATGCCCCTCTCTATCGATGCACGTGCAAAATGGAGCCCGACTCTTGCTGGGCTTCATCTTTTGCGACGGGGTATTACTCGGCACACTGAGCGAACCTCGCTGGGTTTCCATCCCTCAAAACACTTCTGGATTACGGGCTCAGAGAAGGAAACGGAACATGCGGTTCAGATGTGTCTTCCCGGTTCCTCGAACGCGACGTGCCTCCTTTGTCGGAGTAGTTTCCTGAGGGTAGCAAGATTTTTCTTCCTTGGCAACATGCGTATATGGGGTTTGTGCCACGACCGAAACCAGTTTTGCTGTACGTCTTTTAGTAATTCTGGGTCATAGCGCGCTCTTGAACTCACCCCCGCAGGCTACTAATGCCAATCCTCCAGAACCCGCATCATCATCTGCGGTGCCGCCGCCCCAAACTAAATGCCGTGCACAATGTCCCGCCTGCTCCTGGAAATCCTTCATTTTCTATGATGCTTTATATTAGAAACCAGTGAATGGACCTTGACTCTAACAAAAGGACTGTGTAGCACGCTGTAAAAGCATCTTCCAGTGAACGAACAATGACAAGCAGCCTTACATCAAGTCGAGACGCGTAAAATCATTACAGCCTTTGGCAAGATGTCGACTTCTTCGATTTCAGTACACGAATCACCTAGCATGGCTATTGGTGTACCACATTCTCAAGACTCGGAGACATACAAACATTCTAATCAAAAGTTCCTACCATTAGCCGCCCATTGGCTGTTACCGACTGGAACAAAAGCGCAATCAAGACCCAAAGGCCAGTCACTGGTGCTCTGTCCCATAATATCCACACTCTCCCGATCAACCCTCAAACCGATTTTCTGTCCCGTGCGAGTGCGTCCATATAAAACAATCCGGTTTCGGGGAATTTGCGCTGCGTAGAATCCAGATGTGGAGTCGTCACTTTCATACCAATGCAGACCCGGCTGCGTGGAATTACTCAAGCTGAGGTGCATGCGGCGGTGACTGCCGTTGTGAAGGACAGAAATCCCTTTAATGTACCCCACGTCACCTTCAGACCATCCGTATAGAGTTTCGTCTGTGTCGCGGAACCTGCGGTCACGGTACCGGACAACTGCGCCTTTACCACTGGGATAAAACCTGCCAAGATTTTCTCGGCTCATACCAAGCTCAGTTCCGTCGGCGAGCATGATTTTGTACCACTCGGCGGTGTTGATTTCACGGCCGTAGATGTCGAGAAGATCATAGCATTGTTCAGCGATCGTCTGCTTGTGAAGCTTGTGTGAAGCTAAGGCTGCTCTCACCTTGCCGCCCATGATAAAGAGTCGTACCGTGTTCGTCAAGTTGGGCAGATATAAGCAAGTTCCGCGATGAGGCTGTGATATCCGACACGGAGGCAGGCATGCGTCACATGGCAGGCATTAGGCTCGTGTGTGGTCTATGGTTCACAAGCACTTTTTTGTCATTCCCTTGCTCTTCCTCTTTCGAAAAAAATCAGACATGTTTACAGTGCTTTGCATTGCCGTCTGCACAAGGGAGTTTCGAAAACTCTATTTGGTTTTGTATTTTCGTCACAGATGGTCACGTATCAGAACCAGATCTGAGCACACAATTTGCACACAACCAACTCCCATGGCGCCATAAGGATCAGATGCGATGCGCACACGGATTACCATTTGGCATGGTGGGCATCATCTCTCAGCACAAGAGATTTTAGGCCTTGTTGGATGAAGTGGTCTGTTTCTCCCCGCTTTGTGGCAGTCACGGTACAACACATACAAACAGGTTTTCCAAATTCCGTTGTGCAGACGGCAGTGCAAAGCACTGTAGTTAGTGTATAAAGTACTGCTTGCAGAATTTTGATGGGACTCATGGGGTGTAAAAATGAAACGAAAGCGATCCGCATATCCTGACTCATGCGCACATCTTGACCATGAGCGAATTTGGAGCGGCAACTCAGTCACAAACTTGAAGCTTACCATGCGTCCCGCGTCACGACAGTGGTAAATTCTGTGACCGCCTCCGGTGTTGCCAAATTCCCACCCTCATCAATCATACCACCAATGCTGTCTTTTCTACCCAAGTCTTCCATGCCGATGGGACCTTCGACGAGCGGTCTGTGAAGATGGAGCGGGTTTGTTATAAGGTTGGGATCCTTTCCTTGTCCTGAAGTGAAGTTGGACTGACAAGGACACCATTGCAGTGGTATCCTACTACAACCTGACTGAAATGGGTGGTCTGATCTACCGATATGTTGAAAGCCTGCAGTGCAGTCGCATCGTGGGGAGATGGTCTATAACAAATCGGATTACAGGTACGTGTCGTCAGTTTGGATGTTGAATTTGCTCATGTTGCCAATTATAGAAGTTCCGGGGGGTGTCTTTTGACTTTCAGCTCGAAACCCTGTTCAAAGCGGTACCAGGCGTGTTGCCCGTTGCTAGCGTGGATCACATTCCGCTGGCTTTCAGGTAGCTACATAACTGCCTCTGGATATGATTGCCAGCTGACGGTTTTCCAAAGGATCTCACGTACGATCAACCTCACCGATTCTCGACTTGTACCCTCTCGGGTTCAACGGGAGAATGGCAAGACTGGGAGGGCAATCGTCATAATCCCATGTATATTGATGAAGGAAGGCTGCTAATGGTACGCTCCGTGCCAAACTACGATCTTATGACACTAAACATACATCTTCAATTTCAGCTTGTCACAGAGAAAACGAAAATATCTGGGGCTCGTGAAGTTCAGTTTCAACCCGCTCTATATCTTTCATCTCCGCCCCCCTCTCTATTGATGCACGCCCGACTCTTGATGGGCTGCATCTCGTTTCTGGCCTTTGCGACGGGGTATTCGTATTCCTCGGTACACTAGAAGCTCTCGCCTCTTTGAAAACATCTCCACACACGACGGGGGTGCTGGGATAGCATGGTGTGGACGTCCTTTTCCAGAAAGAGGGGCCGCAGAGATGGTTGGCATCTCTGGCCGGGCTCTGGGAAATATAACGTCGAGTTTCATGGTCATCACATCTGATGTGCAGAAGACCAATGTCGGTCTGAGCCTCAAATTCGAAGCGAAGGCTTGAGAAAGAGGGCCGGCATTGGGAGTAGTGAGAGGGCAACTGGGGCAGCGCCTCCCAGGTGACTTCATGCCCTCATCCACAAATCTTTTCAAGCTGACTAGAAGATGGATACCCAGCACCCCAGCACATCATGCCCAACCCCAACCGTCGCCGACGGGGACACGTCCACGGTCGCGGCAGGCCCCTAATGCCAATCCTCATGACCATCTGCGGCACCGCCTCCCCAAACTAATGGCATGCCGATGCGGCCTTGATGAGCAGTATGAGCGGTCTCTAGAAGAGAAGATGGAGCAGGGTTGTTACAAGGTTGACATCCTTTCGTAATTCTGAAGTGAGGTTGGGCTGACAAGACACTATCGCAGGGATGTACCGTGACCAGACCGAAATGGGTGATCTGATCTACCGATGCGTTGAATGCCTGCAATGGGTCATGCATCATCCTTGGAGTCCGGAGGGCGCAGAGAAGGAAACGGAACATGCGATTCGGATGCATTTGCCTGGTTCCTCGGACGCGACGCGTCTCCTTTGTCAGAGGAGTTTCCTGAGGGTAGCAAGATTTCCTTCCTGGGCGTATGGGGTGACTGCTGCGACCGAACCCAGTTTGTGTCTGTGTTTCTGTACGTTTTTTTAGTAATTCTGTGTCAAATCGCGCTTTTGAACTCACCACCCCTGCAGGCTACAAATGCCACACCTCCAGAACCCGCATCACCATTTTGCGGCACCGCCTCCCAAACTAGATGGCGTGCACAATGCCCCGCCTGCTCCTGGACGAGGCTACCTCCATAGAGGTGGCAGGCTTTATACCCGGATGTTGTGGGGCTCCATAGCGAACCCCTAATGTGGCCGAGGAGGGCGAGGGGCCTTGTAGGGCCTTGTGTGTGGGGTCGTGGCTCCCTCGCCTATTCTGGTTTTTTGTAGGGCCCGATCCGGCCCAATCTATCTGGCGTTCCTCTGTCGGGTCTTTGTACCTGTAGATGCCATAACCTGCTTGGAGTTTGTATTTCTCACCAGAGCCTGATAACGAATGAAGATGAACATTCAAATTGTCAGGGACGCAAGATGTGTTTTGTTCCCTTCTTTCAAGTTTTCAACACTTTACCGTAACAGCGCTCCACATACATATCATATCTACCTATATTGAGTTCTCCGGTGCGGGTCTAACACCGGTACCGCTGTCAAGTTTATAAAGACCGCCCTGGGGTGTGTGAATTTTTCATTATGATTGTTCACTTCCAATGATGCTGACTTCTTCTACCTATTACACTTTCCTTAGCTCTCTCTGCCTTGGTGACCGTAGATTTGTAGCTGTCCCTCTCAGTCTCCATCTACCTGCTCTTTCACAAGAACTGGCGATCTATGCTAACTTTGTTAAGGTAGGACCCATCACTGTAGACGGACCATGAGAGCACTTTCAGATAGATTCGGTGGGACGCAAGGTACGGACACTAATGACAGTCAACTTGTTAATAATATGTCCTTACATAACTGCATTTTCCCTCGGTGCCTCTCTTTGTCTCCGTGTACTTAACCCTCATGATGAGAACTTCTTGCATTGACGGAGCTGCTCCCGACTTCTAAGTAGCCTCAACTATCATGGATCCCCAGCGCCTTCCTCCTCTTCGGGTCCCCGAGTCCCCAATTCGCAACCCGGACAGCCTCGTGGTGCCTTCGACGCAACCTCAGGCCAGATCAAACACCGGGGAAGATCCAGAAGCCCAGCAACCACACCTTGCCCACAGTACCTCCACCGCACCTTTATCACCAGGCTCGGTACTAGAAAAGCCTCAGGAGGAGACCGATCCTTTCGGTACCCCAGAGCGACAGGCTAGTGATTATCATGGTACTACAGGGATCGACGCGCCGTTGCCCAGTGCTCGTCTTGCAGGGGAATATCAGGGTTCGAGGAAGGCGAGGACGACTGATACGCATGCGTCGATGGCTAGGCGGTCGGCGATTGATTGGATAGTTCCTGTGGAGGAAAAGGTTTGTTCGATGTTGTCAACGGTGTTGGTTTAATTGTGTGCTAAATCATCGTACTTGTTTATCAAAGCCAATCCGCCGACTCGCGGTTCGCGAGCGTCTACAACCGACGGTTGACGTAGCCAAAACTGAAAAGGCCAAGTTTCAGAATAAGGCGAGGATGACGGGTTACGCACTCAATATTGCTATCGGCCTGCAAGTCTTGCTTGGCTCTCTGACGACTGGGTTGTCCGCCGTTGCGGTGTCATCAGGAAAGCAGGGGAGTAGTATTTCAGTCAATGCTTATTTTTGGTGACTTACCCTGGTGACTTTTCCAGACTGCAGTTTCTACGACTATCCTTGGTACGCTGAACCTTCTTCGATTTTGCCACCATGTACTTACTGAACATGGATCTATCTTGCATAGGCGCACTGGCGACCCTGGTAGCTTCCTACCTCGCAAGAGCTCGTGGTTCAAACGAACCTGAACTATCGATAGCTCGAACGAAAGATTTGGAGCAATTCATACGTCAATGTGAGATTCTCCAGATGGATCATGGGCATGAAATGGGAGATAAGTTCGACAAAGAGTTGGAGAGGTTAAGGGCGCGTTTTGAGGAGCTTTTGGGGAATACCGGGTGAGGGAAGACGAAAGTAAATTCGGTCTGTTACTGACGTTTATTTTGCTAGGAACTCCGAACGGAAGTTGGCCCCTGTTTAGCGGAGCGGAAGAACTTATTTATCGCGTTTATGTTATTACTTGACCTGAGGACGTTCTGTATTTCGAGAGTCTCGCGTGTATACATTTACTTTACCTTACCGGACTTAGTATTAATATCATGGGAACTTGAAATGCATGAATTTCTCGAACTCACTGACGGTTTCCCACTCAATAAAAGGAAATACTTGAGGTTCAGACATTTTTATGCCAGGGCGTAGGAGGGAAAGGCAACTTGAGGAAGGTGAGGGGCTGAAGACTGGATACCATTGCGCGGCGTGCGCCTACTAGTGCTATGAAGCACATTGATTGATTGATTTCGACTGCCAAAAAAACATGCATCCTTTTCTGATGAACGACGCAAATGGTCCTTATGGACCACTAATAAAATGTTCAACTTGAAAGATACGGCACGGAATAGGCAAAAGGCTCATACTACGGTGTCTCATTCTGATTCGGGTTCACGCTGTGTTGGCTAACGGAAACACATCATCCTGTGATCGTGTTAATAGAGCGACATTATTGAAAGTGAGGATCTAGTATTTCTGCGTAGACACAACTCCATCAGTCTGGAAGATCTTTGCTTTGAGCTTCTCCTGCGCTTTTGTATTCGAGTGCTATTGGATTGTCCTACCAAGTAAGTGTCAGCATGGAAGGCGATGGTGTTGCTGTCATTCAACCACTCAAGTTGGCGGAACGGAGAGACGATTTGCCGAAGAAATTCCCACCCCCAGCCATCAATGCATCACGCCACGAGCCAACGTTTTTTTTGATCTTCCCTTGTCTTCCTCACAAACGCTTCCAACGTCCCCGTCGTTTACATAACACCCACGCTCCTTACGCTCCTCCTCCTCCACTTCTAAACCTCGTCCTCCTTCTTCCACTATGCGTTCAACACTCGCACTCTCCCTCCTCGTCTCAGCCTCCGTCGCTCAAGCTGCGCTGACCATCACCAACCCGACGTCTTCCAGCTGGTGGGGTACGTAACCCGCCTACGTGGCGAAATATTTGAGATATAGTGGTGGCTGACAAGCATGCTGAGTATAGTTGCTAAATCGGCCAATGTCCTTTCGTGGACTTGCCAGGACTCGCCTTCTAACCAGTTTACTGTCTTGTACGTTTCTTTTTTTTGACCGTTCTACCGTCCCGCTCACCGTCTCATTCTTCTTTTGTATAGGATCAACTCTCCCGTACATCTCTTCCTCCTATCCTCTCCTCCCCTTCTCTTCCCCTGTCCCTTGCCCCTCCTCCTCCCGTCTTCTCTCCTATACTCCCCCATGCACGCAAAAACTAAAACCGTCTTTGACAGTCAATGGCAGCCCCCCTAGCCATCATAGCTCAAGAAAACAACTTTGACTGCTCCAAAACCATCACCCAAGACCAGGCCAACCAGGCCGCCGGAACGGGGTACACGATCTTGCTCGCGGATCCGTTGAATAATACCAATGTGCGTTTTTCTCTTGTTCATCCTTGATTCGTACCATTTTTTTGGCTTCTCTCCAGTCCGCTTATCCACATCCTCCCTTCCCTCCCCTTCGTCCCTTTCCTTGTCCCTCTTTCCTCCCTCCCTCATTGGTCCTCCAAACTAACCCCCTTCTCCCTCCCAGGTCTACGCAACATCCGAACCATTCGAAATTAAAGCCCTCGGCTCAGCCTACCCCTCCCAAGTATCCTCCTCCGCCTCCTCAGGCGGCTCAGGCACTGCGTCCGGATCGGGCGCTTCTGCTTCCTCCACGTCCACTTCGTCCAAGTCTGGCGCTGTTGGTGGTGGTATGCGCTTGGGTGGGTTGGTGGGAATGGGGATGGGTGTTGTTGGGTTGGTTGTTGGTTTGGCGCTTTAGGTTGGTAG
Source organism: Laccaria bicolor S238N-H82 (assembly GCF_000143565.1). Lineage (NCBI taxonomy): Eukaryota > Fungi > Basidiomycota > Agaricomycetes > Agaricales > Hydnangiaceae > Laccaria > Laccaria bicolor. Next base: position 641,746 of record NW_001889888.1, read on the forward strand.
GTGTGATGAACTTGGCAGTGGATGAAGTTTTTTTTTGGATAGTTTTATTTCATACGGACTTTGCCTGTCTGTCTACCCCTCGTATACCACCATTGAACTTGATTTTTATAGTACACATTGTGGCCTTCATGAGTTTTGTTGTACCATGCCCAGATATCGGGTGCGATTGGAAGGTCATGTAAAATAAGAACATTCAGTTTGTCCGGCGTCATGTCAAGAGTGAAAGTCTCGATTCCTCATGATCACGCTCCACGCCAAACATTCAACATTTCAAATTAACGCCCCTTGCGCCGTACGTCGCCGCGTTTCAAAACTCGATGTTCCGAAGACTCAAGAGTAACGAACAGCACGGTGAGCAGGAAATGCAGCTCCACCCCTACTAGTACTCTGAATTCGAACTTTTTTTCTTCTTGTGGATCTGAAATACTTACGAGGAATTGTCCAGCCCTCGACGGTTTTTTACAAAAAAAATCTTTTTACATAACGGAGAGTGGCATTAATATTGGAGTGGGATCTACATCCTGGGCTCTACATGTACAATTTCGCGTCGGGGCGTTGGTGATGCCAAGTTCACCACTAGCAACGATGTAAATCAAAAAAGTGAAGTCACTAGTGGTCACTCTCTGTCTGGGAGTCGAACCCAGCTTTCGCGCGCATCGATTGAGGTTATGACAGGTTATGACAGGCGCGTGTACTAACCGATATACTAACAGAGATTGTTCTGTGTAAGTACTTGTGGACACAACGAAAATTTCGACGATGAACCGTCGTTGGATACTTTTTTTTTTTTTTTTTTTTTTTTTTTTTTTTGGATAGTTCTATTTCATACGGAACTATACCATTGAACTTATTGTTTACGTTTACATATCAGTACACGTTCTAGCCTTCGTGAGTTTTGTTGTACCAGACCTTGACCAGGCACAAATATCGCACAATTGGAAAGGTCATGTAATTGTAAAATACAGTGTGTTGCATAAATAAGTTCGTTTTTAAAAAGCTGTTTGTTCATGTTAATGCGTGCCCAAAGAGAGTAATTTCGTGACGGGTGTCACCCATAATCATCACGATATGTCACGGCGCAGCCACAACTAATCACTCGCAAACAACATTTTGTGAATTCTCCACCTGAACGTATTTATGCAAGACCCTGTAAGAACATTCAGTTTGTCCGTCATGTCAAGGGCTTTTGGCAGTCTCGAGCCCTCACCCTGGATTTGTGGTTGTGCCCCGTCAGTCGCGCGAGTTTTAATGAAGAGGGGGAGGATCTCAAACTCATCGTTATCAAGGGGGTGGCGGAACGTGGATTTTAGATATACAGTCGCATTACGAATTAAGGCGCCCTCAGCCTACCCCCCCCACCCCTTACCCCCCAAAAAAGGAAATTTCCAAGTTCCTATGTCGAAAACATACTCAAGTAAGCAAGAAGTAAGTACTAAAACTTCGATGAACGGCAAGTACTAACCTTCACATATTTGTGGGCAAATTGCAATGTATCCTATACACTGTGCATTTCAGTCAGCCACGTACAGGACACCGCCACACAAAGCGAACTCACCAGTCTCGTACTTAACGCTCAACGACAATTTCTGAATATCATTCACGAAGACGTTGCATGGCTTTCCCCCCAGAACGAGGGTCGCGGTGAACTTGGTCCCGCTGGCAGATACATCGGTGGCCTTGTATCCAGAACATGCATCCAGTACGTTGGGAAACTTGGGATCAATGAAAGTTGCGTCAAACTGAGACGACGTGTGGGAGGAGCGTCGCCCTGAGGTAGAGCCCAGCTTGCTGTCGCTCGTAAACCCCGACACTTGTCTGCAATACAGTATTGGATTAGTATATATGTAAAATAGGGACTTACTTCTACTTTGCCATACTTTTTGCAAATCTAACTAGTGTTACAAAAAAGTTCGTTGACTTTTTTTGGGCTCTCAGTCAAAATTTCGGACAGTAAATATGTAAATTAGATGTTTGCCGTGCATCTGAATTTCCCAACTTCTTTCGGAGCACGATTTGGCTTATTGACAGGACTTTTCCAAGGTAGGTCACAAAAAATATTTCGACCCCCTAGCGGAGCCCCCCCCCTAACCCTATATCCGGGATCCACGTTCCGCCACCCCCTTGATCGTTATGCGTAACCAATGCGTAACTAGCCTTTCGATAGATAACTGTCAATCCTCTGCAGTTGGCACAAAGTTGGCATAAGGGCTAAAACTTTTACAGGTCCTCCGTCAATTGAGTTATCACTGAACCTGCCCTCGGTCTCGACTCGGGCAAATGGATGGATCACAGTTCGCGTGCCTTGACGTCCTCCTGTGTTTCGCGTGTTTTGAGATCAAAGGAATGAGGAAAGGACGTTGCCGAAAGTTCAACGCCTGGCCTGGGTCACTTCTGGGCACCGCCACTGTGACCCTAACATCGGCCACGAAGGTCCACCCAACCGAGCGCTGGTCAATGGGGTAGCTGCTTGTGGTCCTGATTTCTGAATACCGAATCCGTCGGACGAGCTTCTCCAGATCTCCCTGCAATAGATACGCCTTCGACAGAGTCCGGCCCTTGCTCACGAAGCGGCAACTTGACAGTAATTGTCGTATGCGAAGGCAATGACCATCTTTTGTTTCCTAGCTTCACCGGATCGATATGTGGTGTGGGGAGTTTAGTAATTGGGAGCTGCTGTTCTACATGAAGCTTCAACAACCGCGTGAGTTGTCCACGAGTTGTGTCATGGAACTCGGTGTTGTTGATGGATCAGTAGCTGAAGATCCTACCAAGCTTTTGGGTGCAAGTTTGAGTGCATCTACACCTTCTGCGAAACTCTCAACGACAAAAGCGAAAAATGCGGAAGTTTTGAGCAATGCCGGGGCACCGCAAAACGTCGGTCGCCAGTTGAAATAAGGCCTGGACGTCCCTGGACTCCTGTCAAATTGCTGTCAACAACTGGAACCTTGAGATTCCCTTATTCTGTTCTTCACACGTTGTAGCTGATTATCTGTGGTTGTATAAATACTAGACATCTACGAGGGCCTACAAGTTCTGGCGCCTCCACAAGCGGTGAACTCCAGGCTGAGCGCTGCTGTGTCGTTGACCATGGAATTCGATCCAGTAGCGATGTGAGTGACTTTCAAATTACATTCGAGTTTGGCGCTCATTTCCATACCACATTAGAAATGCAAATTACTACCTCACCCTCATTTCCTTCAGCAAGTCTTTCCTTACCTTCCTCATGTCACTCGGACTAATAACCAGGGACCGATAGCAATCCTTGTGCATGAATATGTTATCACATTCGTCGAAGAAGTCGACAGGATGTGGTATCCGACATTTCACCGCCCACGGATGAGCTGGAATTGGGCGTCGTTCTTCTTCTATCTCAATCGATATCTCGTTTTGTTCGGCCATGGACCTGTCGTAATGGAATTGTTCTGGACAGCATCAAATTACTACGACAAATTGCAAGTATGTGGACTATCTTTTCATACTTCTCTTTTTTTTTTCGACTTCCCGCTCTCCATTTCTGCCCATTCAAGACACAGAAAGCTCATTACTCCTAAAATTTTAGATGTCGGTTCTCTTCCGAGCTTCCGAGCGCCGCGCTCCTAATTGATTCTCGCCCAGCTGCCATGCTCTCCGAGTATACCATCAATGTTTGGTGATCGTCATTCAAGTCACCATTTCCTGTACGTTGCACGTTCAATCGGCTCAGGTCAAAGGATACTAATCACACGAAGGCATGCTGATAATGCGCGTATACGCTCTCTATGAACGCAGTCGCAGAGTCTTGGCCCTGTTGGCTGGACTCGGCATGGGGGCCATTGCATTTGCTTGTGTGAGTGGACTTTCAGTGATTTACGAAGTGATTTCCTGAATTTTATATCGAGAAGTGGTCGGCTATTGACGGGAAGGATCGTGTTCCAGAGGTCGATCTAATCCTTCCTGTGGGGTGCGTTGCTCAACTGACCCGTAAAAAGTAGGTGTCCATATCTTCAGTTCCTCAATGGTTTCAATGACGCACCTTCCCGATTTTAGGGCGATCCGTGGGTCTATTTAAATTGTTAAGAATGACACAGATACCATGATGCTTTTGTTTAGGCGTTGGAGCTGCCTGGGGGGGCATGCTGATCTTCGACACTGTCGTTTTCGGCATGACTCTTTGGAAGTCCCTCACCCTACGGTCAAAAGAGCAAGATCTGATCAGTGTACTGCTACGCGATGGTACGTTTACTATCGATCTCATTTGTGTCCTTTCTTCTAATCTCCTTTTGTATCCTTTGTCTATAGGTGCCATATATTTTAGGTGCTTCTTTCCCGGCGGTCCAGTAACAAAATTCTGACTTAATCTGTGTCGACAGCGTCATTATGGTAGCCAACTTGGCCAACATCCTTACACATGTGGTAGATTGTACCTTTTCTGCATGATTATTTAGTTGGCTGACGGGTATCCAGCTCGCAGGGGTAAGCCTGATAATATCCGTCTTCTGGTAAGACTGGTTGTTTGATCATATTTCTTGAAGCCTCTTACGCGGGGTGTCGGCACGATATTTGTGAACATGTAGGGTCTTTTTTCTTGAACTCATGGAGTACTAACGCCTGTGTGTCCTTTCTCACAGAATATCCTCTGTGATGATTTCCAGACTCATGCTGAACCTCCGCGATCCCAATCTTGTGCGGAAAGGACGGCCAGGCGAATCGGCCATAGACTCCACTTGCGGTGTTTGTCCAAATATTTCCACCTTGGCCGACACAAACTATCCTGGATATTCGAACGATGGCTCGGTACCAATGGATGTTTTCAATGAAGATTAAGAATTGGACGAGGAAAATAATGGGCACCGGGGTCCTGGTCGACCCCCTCCAGTAAGTGTGTCATTCTCATGGGCAGTGCGGGCTCAATTATGAAGATCAGGTGTCCAAACCCATGCCATCCAACTTGTTCCCGCAGATTATCGGCTATGATTCCGCGTTGGAATGCTGCTTTCTCGTCTTTTGTGCCTATTGCATGTAATTTAGGGGGTTCAGAAAGATAGAATCTGGGATCGGTCTAACTAGTTTATAAGTGTACAGTAATTAGAATACAGCAAGGACTCTGGAGATTTGCATCTGGTGCATTAAGATATATACATCCATCCATCCACTGAACTCGTTGTTTACATTTCAGTATACCGCGGTATATCGTCGTTTTCCCAGTACAGTGCGTACGCGGAATTCATTCTGGCCTTCAGCGCATGATGTTCCGCAGAGTGAACTACACATATTCCGAAAAGCACAGTGAGCAGGAAATGTAGCTTCACCGAGTCTACTCTGAGTTTGAGCTTTTTTTTGTGGATCTGTAGTACGAGGAACTGCAATCTCACATGCATATACCCACGGGCTCGACTTCCAAGCAAACCGACGGCAGAGGATCCTGGACAGTGTTTTACGCAACGCCTCGACGATCCATTGATAATCTCCACCACGATCTGGACGGCTTCATGCTGTGGCCAAGTAGAGCTCAAACACGTCTGGGCGGGAATACTCGAGGTTGAGAGACAGATCTCAAAATTCAAGGGGTGGAAAGCTAATCCTCGCCGTCACGGTCAGATCACCGCTTGGTCGCCTTTCATTTAGCCAAGCCCGCCAGTGTGCGGGCCAAGGTCAATTTAGCAACAGAATCTTGTACGCAATAGTCAGATTAGGTGACTCGCCTCTAAAGCCGACTGCAATGGTAATCTGTGTTCTTGAGGTTGAACCTACTCAATGAGAATCAGGCTTGTACTTAGCCACACTTCAAATGCGACAATTACTCCAGGGCCATTGGACTTTGTGACCTTAAAGCCCATTTTGGCGATAATCGATGCCGCCAGGTCATGTCCTTCAAACTTGATTAGATTGAAATACGCCTATCAAAAAAGAAAAGTAAATAGTTGGACCTTGCCAACAGACGAGGCGGTGATTATGCACACATACCGCAAGTTTGCGTAAAGGTCCAGATTATGATACTCATTTTCATGGCTTTTTTCCCTCGGAGCCTCGATGCGCAAAGCCAAGATTAATTTGTCGTACCTGGCCCTTGCGCTACTATATTGGTCCTTCACGCACAGTTGGACCATATTCATCCTTGAGGGTCATTCACTCTCGAAGCCGATTCAGACGGTATACTGTGTACCGTTCAACGGGGTATCGAAACGTCGTGCCTGTCGGGGTGGTGTGTTCAATTGTTTGGCCTAGTAGGACCCTCTCCGTCAGTCGGGCGAATTTTTATTGAAGGGTCCGCAGGGGGGTGATGCTTCCAGTACTCAGTGTATCTGTCAGTCCTGTAAGTACAGTTGGCTGCTGGCCTAAGGGGTGGCCCGTCTAGAACCTTTGCAGCTCCACAGTCACAGGGCGTTTCTGATTACTATGTATACCAACTCACCTCACTCGGAACCTCGGTGCACTTGTCAGTCCTGGACAGTTGGCATAGAGTGGTGACCGCATCTCTGAATTCTTTATGCCACAAGCTGCTCTGGAGCCCACAATTAGCACACGCAAGTTAAAAACACCTATACATACCACTTTCGAACCCCACTATCCCTTTGAGTGATTACGCCTTGTCGGAACCGAACTTATTAGAGAAATATTGACCTCTTCCGTCAATTAAGTTATCATCATCAAAGCAGCCCTCGGTCTCGACTCGGGCACATGGGGGGATCACAGTCGCGTGCCTTGGCGTCCTCCCGTGTTTCAAGATGGAAGAAAATGAGGAAAAGACATTGCCGAAAGTTGAGAGTGAACGAGTCAGTGGCGGTGCCCAGAATTGACCTTTAAGATCGGCCGCCAAAGTCCACTGATGAAGGTACGCCCTGGTTAGTGGGGTAATAGGTGCCTGTGGTCCTGAATATCGAATCCGTCGGACGAGCTTCCAGGAGCTTCGTCAGGTCTCCGCAAGGTCTCCCTGCAGTGCAACAGATGCACATTCGACAGAGTCCAGCCTTGGTCCAGCCCTTGCTCACGAAGCAGAAACCTGCAGAAATTTGCAAGCAATTGTTCGTGTGCGAAGGCAATGATCATCTTGTTTTGTTTCTTAGCGTCACCGGATCAATACCCGGAGTAGGGAGTTTAATTGGGAGCTGCCCAGTGCCAGGAGCTGCCGTTGTGCATGAAGCTTCAACAAGCGCGTGAATTGATCACACGAAACTCGGTGTTGTCGATGAACTATCAAGATCCTACCAAGCTTTGGGTGCATCTACACCTTGTCTACACCTTCTGTGAAATTCTTGGCGACAAGAGTGAGAAATGCGGAAGAGGTATGAAGATTTGAGCAAACACAAAACAAGAGACTATTACCGGCAAACTTCGGAGCTTGAACTGTAATTCACTCATCTGCACTCCGACTTGGCCGTCAGTTTGCGACAAACCAGGCCCTCGACTCCTGTCACGATACAACCGGGACCTTGAAATTCCCTTGTTCTGTTCTTGATCTCACACGTTGCAACTTATCGCAAACTTATAGATTATTTTTCGCCAAGATCTCTCCTCGGTGTTAAAGCTAACTAACTGCAATGCCTCCCGGTGATCCATGGTATAAATAGGTATCTACGAGGGCCTACAAGTTCTTAGGCTCCAATCTCGACAACCTTGCAAGAGTTTTTTGGCGCCTCCACAAGTGGTGAACTCCAGGCTGAGGAAAACGAGGGCTGGTTCAACATTGACCATGCAGTTCGATCCAGTGTCGATGTGAGTGACTTTCGAATTACATTCGAGTTTGGTGCTCATTTCTTTGATACATCAGAAATGCAAGTTACTACCTCACCCTCATCTCCTTCAGCAAGTATCTCCTTACCTTCCTCATCTCACCCGGACTAACCAGGCTGCGATAGCAATCCTTGTGCATCCTTACGTTTGTTGAAGAGGTCGACAGGATGTGGTATCCGACATTCCGCTTCCCCCGTATGAGCTGGAATTGGGCGTCGTTCTTCTTCTATCTCAACCAATATCTCATTTTGTTCAGCCATGGACCTGTCATAATGGAATTTTTCTGGGCAACATCAAATCACCACGACAAATTGCAAGTATGTGTATCATCTTATCTTTCTTTGAGTTCCGGCTCTCCATTTCCACCCATCCAAGACACAAAAAGCTCACTAATTTTAACACTCACAGACGTCCGCCCTCTTTCAGAGCTTCCGAGCGTCATCCTCCCCACTGACGCTCGCCCAGCTGCCATGCCCTCCAATCATACCATCAGTATCTGGCGATCGTCATTCAAGTCATCATTTCCTGTACGTTGGACATTCAATCGTCTGGTCGAAGGATATTAATGACGTGAAGGCATGCTTATAATGCGTGTATACGCTCTCTATGAACGTAGTCGCAGAGTCTTGGCGCTGTTGGTTGGATTGGCCATCGGGGCCGTTGCATTTGGTTGTGTGAGTAAAATTTCAATGATTTACGAAGCGATTTTCTGAATTTCATATCGGGAAGTGGTCGGTTCTTAGCGGGAAGGATCGTGTTTTAGAGACTGATCAAGTCCTTCCTGTGGGGTGTGTTGCTCAACTGACCCATAGCCAGTAGGTGTCTACATTTTCAGTTCCTTGATGGTTTCAATGACGCACTTTCCCGATTTTAGGGGGATCCGTGGGTCTATTTCAATTCTCAAAATTGGCACAAATATGATGCTTTTGTTTAGACATTGGAGCTGCCTGGGGGGGCATGCTGATCTTCGACACTGTTGTTTTCGGCATGACACTTCTGAAGTCCCTCACCCTCCGGTCAAAAGAGCAAGATTTGATTAGTGTACTGCTACGCGATGGTACATTGATATTGATCCACCTATGTCCTTTCTTCTAATCCCCCTTGTCTCTAGGAGCCATATATTTTAGGTGCATCTTTCTCGGCGGTCCAGTAGGAATTATGGCTTACTCCGTTTCGACAGCGTGATGATGGTAGCCAACTTAGCCAACATCCTTACATTTGTGGTAAATGGTACCTCTGCTACTTGATTGCTTAGTTGGCTGACTGGTATCCAGTTCGGAGGGGTAAGCCTGATAACATCCGCCCTCTGGTAAGACTAGTTATGTGATATTTCTTCAAGCCTTTTACGAGGGGTGTCGGCACAATATTTGTGAACATGTAGGTTCTTTTTTTCTTGAACTCATCAAATACTAACGCCTGTGTCTCCTTTCTCACAGCATCTCGTCTGTGATGATTTCCCGACTCATGCTGAACCTCCGCGATCCCAATCTGATGCGGAAGGGCGAACCAGGCATGGACTCCACTGCAGGTGTTTGTCCAATCATTTCTACCTTGGCCCACACAAACTATTCTGGATATTCGAACGATGGCTTGGTACCAACGGATATTTTCAATGCAGCTAACGAAGTGGATGAGGAAAATAATGGCTACCGGGGTCCTGGTCGACCCTCCACTAGTAAGTGTTTCATTCTCATGGGCAGCGTGAGCTCAATCATGAAGATCAGGCGTTCAAACCCACGCCGTTCGACTTGCTGTAAATTATCGGCTTTGATCCCGCTTTGACATATTGCGCTCTCTTGATCAGTGTACAAAAGCCATCTACCGTAATTAGAATGCAGTATGTACTCAGGAGATTTGCTCTGGTGCACTTAGTATTGCAAGTTTTCGCCCCAGAACCGTGCGATATGGCGTCCACAGTGACCCAGTTCCCTCTTCTTAGTTTTTGGATCTCATCCTGCTTTTCTGACCCCAGCCTCTGAAGAATGTTCCGCACATGGGCCTGCATTTCTTGTTTCTCGTAGCGCTCCTCCCCATACTAACCTCCGCGCAAACTGGCTTGTTCCGGAGGAAAAGGACTAGATCGGGTGCTGGGAGACCAATATCTGGAGATCGAGATTCAACATTTCACTAGGATCTCCGATGTTGACCTTGGATGCGGAATATGCTATCCCTCAAAAGGCGTATCGGTCGCAAATAATCGGCGTTCCTGCCGCTAAGAGACTGTCAATTGAGGACCTGGATATCACCGAATGGTAAGCATTGAAGAGAACAAACTGGTTGACAACGGCGTAGAAGAGGAGATTCGTCTAGTTCTGAGTCTGATCGGAGGTATCATGTATGAATCAACCATTTGGCCGATCACCGGTCACCAGTGACCATGCTAGTCGAAACTTTTTGACCGCGGAATGGTTGAGTACTAATCATACAACACTGGCCAAATCTGAACCCTATCGAAACTCGTAAAATGGTGTAGCTTTGGTACAAGGTGAATTTCGTTAACTCCAGTATGCGATCAGTATCTTATCTTATCTGGTCACACGACTTTGGATCGTTTGACAGCTTCTTGGCTTGCACACTCTTGTCAATTTACCACCCAGCCAACATCCAGCTTTCCCATGTCCAGCGCCCTAAGCAAAGGGGCGAGTCATGTTTGCGCGTCGGAAATTGACACTCTGTTGCCTGGACCCTGTTCCTATGGTTCAACCTCTTCAGGCACCGTGATTACAGCGGTTTCTGAGTTACCAGCAGAAACGCAAGCTCTCAAAAGAGATGAAGGGGATCGTATGAGACTCCATTTCCATCATATGAAGCATGTATCTAATAGTCCTTCCAGAGCACCATGGTGAAGAATTCGATAATGTCCCTACGACAAAACGACAACTTGGTACACTTGTTCTTCGGCGTATTGGCCAATTTCTAATTTTAACCAGGCCTCTTCAGCGCCGCTTTTCTCATTTTCAATCGCGTCATAGGGACTGGGTAAAATTTTTTCTCTGTATGCAGACGCCCTGATTGACGTGGCCCAACTGTGACACCCTACCACAGCATCTACGCAACTCCAAGCAATATTCTACGCGCCTCCGGCAGTGTCGGCGTCGCTTTGATCATGTGGCTTGTCGGAGCGATTATTGCCGCATGCGGGACCAACGTTTACATTGAATTGGGGACTGTACGTCCCTCATATTCTTCCCAACGTTTCGAACAACATTCACCGCTCTTGAAAGGGAATACCTAGAAGCGGAGGAGAGAAGAACTATCTAGAGTTTATCTATCGCAGACCAAGATTCATGGCCGCGTCTATTTTCACCGTATACGCCCTCATAATGGTGCGTTGCTTTGTCAGTAGAAGGCCTCCTCATCGAGATGTCTATCCAACAGGGAACGGCGAGCGCGAACAGTGTCGTCTTTAGCGAATGTTTGTACTCTTCCACAACAATCTGACCGCATTCTTACCCTACATGACAAAGACCTCCTCCATTCGATGTCGTTTCCCCCATCACGCCTCAACACTCGCTTAGTCGCCTTCCTTTGCCTAACATTCATCTTCCTAATTCACGGGACCCTCCTCAAATGGGGTCTAAGGCTTCAAAACACCCTGGCCGTTTTCAAACTCGTCGTTCTGACTCTGATAGCTTTGGCAGGGATTTTTTGTTTATTCGGCGTCCCTGGCTTCGCCGTGCGTGTAGGATATCAGCAACCTCACAATTTCGAATGGAACAACTTCTGGGAGGGAAGTGGTACCGGAGCGAATGCATTTGTAAGTGGGCTATATAACGTCATTTGGTAAGCCACTCCCAAAGTCAAGTAGGAGTGCTGAATTATCCATGCTTTTTTTTCCAGGTCGTTCATCGGATACTCAAATGCAAATTATGCCCTTTCCGAGGTAAAGAACCCCGTTAAGACCCTCAAACGTGCCGCTCCTCTGGCCATGTTCTTCGTGACTTCCGTCTATCTCCTCATTAATGTTGCCTATTTTGCGGTGGTGTCGAAGACTGATATTTTAGAAAGCAAACACATTGTAGCGTGAGTTCTTTCTCGATTCCGGCGTGATATATGTGTTTATAGCCTCCAGCGCCCTGTTTTTCCGAAATTTATTTGGTCCGACTACGGAGAAGGTAGGTTGACCAGGAATTTACTTTTTCATGTCATGTCTTATGTCCACAGGCTCTCAGCGCGTTCATCGCGCTATCAACGTTAGGCAACCTGCTCTCTGGACAATTCTCGCAAGGAAGAGGTTTGTCCAATTCGTTCGCCACCCACTATCACGCGACGACTCACAGTGGGCATATTTAAACTTTTAAAGTAATCCAGGAACTCGGACGTGAAGGGATATTACCATATTCCTCAATATTCGCAAGCAACAAACCATTCGGGGCTCCTTTCTCCGGCCTCTTGATGCAATATTTGGTCTCGTGCACGTTTCTTCTCGCCGTACCACCCGGAGACGTATATCTCTTCTTGATCAGTCGTGAGTAAGCAGTCAAACTTGTTTATTCCCTATTGAGAGTCTTTACCCGCCCAGTATCGTCGTATTCCGCCTCACTAGTCAACGCTCTCGTCGCATTCGGGCTCCTTTTGCTATACACAAATTCCTACCGAAGCTGGGACTGGAATCCGCCTTTCCGAGCGCCCAAACTCCTCGTCATGGTCTTTTTCATTTCAAACATCTTTTTAATCGCGGTTCCATTTATTCCGCCAACGTCAGGGTCTAAAACGTATGAGACGCTTCCGTATTGGGTGCGTGGTTTTCAGGCAGAGTGTTCAATACATTACTTATAGCGATTTCGGCTTACTAGTCTCATTCTGTCGGTGCATTCTCCGTCTCCCTCGTCGGCATTGGATATTGGTATATTTGGAGTGTGTGGCTACCCAATAGGAATGGGTATACCCTCGAGAGGGATTGGACTCTCCAGGATGATGGTGTACCGAGGTGGACGTTCCGTAAAGTTCCTGTACTGGGGCGATAGGTCTCTACGTTAGAGCAGAGTTTTCAAACTATGTACCATGTAAAATGCAACACACCTTGAGTCTTTGAATTCTAGAAACTAGATATCTATTAGTGTATAGGTTCAAGGCTGCTCATATGGAAGATTTCTCGTAGCGGCCATGTGGCGAAATCCGGAGATTATCTCTCCACGTCCTTGAAGCCCGACTGTGAGTCTTACAGAGTCTTCAAGCAAAGCCCCGCAACGGTCCTGCCAGTGGCTTGCTCAGTGACTGCCATTGTGTGGGCATACGTTCAAAAGTCTGCTCAAAGCTTGTTGTGGGTTTCAGCTCTTTTTTCAGAATGGATGGCGTGTTTCAATATCTGTACTCAATTTTGGTGAGATTGGTTGGCAAGATGGCCCGCCGGAACCGGATCCGAACCGATAAATATGAACTGCTTCCCACAAGCACAAGCTACAAACACCATCCAAGCAGTTCAATTCCTCGACTACCTAACATAACAATCATCGTAGGTACTAATGGTAAAATCGTAACAACAGCATGATAACGTAAATCAACAAACAACAGGTATGGGGACATGACATGTATGAGCACAAGCAAGCGAGATGGGTAACCGACCCTTGAGTGACTTTTGTAAAACCAATACGATGGGTATGAAGGAGGGAGAACTAGACGGAGACGAGCCCGCCGGCGTAGCCGTCTCCTCTGCGTGCAGACGCGATACCGCGGATGAGGACTGCGATTATCGCGAATGTGACTAAGATCCTGTGGGGGGGATTAACATAAACAGAAGATCAAACGACAGCGAGTAGAGAAAAGGAGAAACGCACCAGATAAGCCAAGCAAATCCTTCAAGAGCATTGAGATGTGTGCAATACACAAACAGGTCTTGTGTTCTTAATCAAACATTATCAGAAATCAAGGAAGAGATCATGGGATGAGAGAGAACACCAGCAAGAACGCACTTGCAGTTCAACCCCCCACCCAAAGTCTGCGTGATAGCAGCGGCGCCGGCGGTCCACAAAAGCCACGTCAGTCCCAAACTAACCATCCATCCAACACGTCAGTCATGGACATAAGAATCGCAAAGGAAAAACGTACAAAAGCAAATGCGCACCAACACTCGTCAAAACACCCGTCGCCGCGTGATAGAAAAGGATCATCAACATAGACCCAAACGATACAGTCCACGTCGCGCAGAATAGGATGAAGCGGACCCTATCGCGGACGGAGATCCGGGTGTAGTTGTGGTGGATGGAGTATTGGGCTGTTAACCATGCTGATAGGGATAGCTGGTGGGGTTGCAAGATGTGTCAGGTTGGCCTAGAGGGGGTAGGGAGGAGGGAGAAGAGAGCGTACCTCGATGATGGAGAAGAGAACGATGGCGCCGAAGGTGACTGCGGATCATAGTGGATGATCAGTTGAGTTCCGGTAGGGAAGGAAAGGAAAGGAGAGGTGAACTCACTGTGGTGGCCCCGTCGAACAGCGGTATCTCCTGCGCCCATTATGTGTGTTTATCGAGGGTTGGTATACGGTTGTTGTTCTTGATATTAGTAGATTCCAAAGCGTGAGGGTATTCGTGCCTTCGTTCGTTCCGATTGGTATAAGAGCGAGGGGTTGAGTTCACTTTCTGCGACCTGCGCTTAAGTATGAGTGGTGGTGGTGGTGATTCACAGAATGAGGGGAGCATCGCATCGGCGGTGTTTGGTGTTTTTATCATAACCGATGACAAACACTTGAAATGGTACGATGCGGAAAGGCTGTGTAAAACGGTGGAGCTCACCAAGAAGAGATATGACGGTCAATGGCCTACTGCTTCAATCGCTGTTGAGTACGTCGCTAGCGACGATGATGAGAGGTGGAAAGGAGATATGAGCAGGGTTGAAACGTTGACTGGCAGGTGGTTCGATTTATGAACATTCTTCACCACATGACGTCATCATTGAGTGTCAGCATCTTGTGCCTATCGAATTCGCCTCAAGCGCTCCATCCACAACACAAGCTCTATAACTAATAAAGTATACTGTAAACACGACATTTCGGAGCCTACAACAAGATAAGTAAGCATACATACATACATCGCATCTCGCATCTCCATCTCACTACACCCTCTTCCCATCCCCATCCCCACTCCTCCAAACACCCATCTTATCCCTCTTCTTCACCGTAAAACACGCAATCCCAAGATACTCCGTAATATCCCTAATCACAAGCGTAACAAACCTCGCATACGCAAGAAACGAAACCACCAACGTAACCCACACCACAACCGTCGTATTCCGTATCGACGTCTGCAAGAACGGAGCGCGTCCAAATAACCTCGGAATATTCGCGTCAAGCGCAGCAAGTGCGCTCCAGACCCAGATCCAGTCCCATACAGGGAACGGCGTGCTAGTGACATGCGCCAAGATCATCCTACCGACTTGGTGTGCGAATTGCAGACCCCACGCACAGAGGAAGGGGACAAAGGCGGCAGAGTGGAGGATGTACGAGTTGTTATACTCTGGATGGGAGAGCCACGCTACCTGCACGAGCACCGTGAAGAGGAATGGGAGGAGGAGGAGTAAAGGGTATGTCGTGAATCGGGCGTTGTTGGGGTTGATGCTGGTTGTGAGGATGCGTGCCTTTCGTCGTGCGGTGCGGACGTTGTTGTAGCTTGCGAGAATGTTGAAGGCTAGTCCGATACCACCTAAGACCATGAATGACTCGTTTAAGGGCAGATTTGGGAGTTTGGAGATGAAGGGGAGATGTTCGAGTTTGGTTATTGTCCAGATTCGGTTCTCCCATACAGTTGGGCCTGTAAACCATGATCAATCGCGTGAAATCAGCAAGTGGGGCGGAAAACTTGCCAAAGATCCCAGTGACGATGTATATTGTAACAATCATCAAAATCCCCTCAACTGGTCCGGAGATGTAACTGAGAAAGAGCTGGCCAGTGTGATACTCTTCCCACGTTGTCAGGTAAAAGTTGGCAAGGGTCGCTATTTGTGAAGACACCGTCCACCAAGAGCGTCCGAGACCGAGAGCGCGGGAGGCGAGGATACATTCGAGGGTAGTGTTCAGCGCGTCACAACCTACAACGTAACAAATCAGCCTAGCACCAATCCCAAAGAGGGAAACACATACCATGATCGAACATCTCCCCCAGCGGCCCAGACATCCCCGTTCGACGTGCCTGCTTCCTACATCCAATAATCATCATCAGCACCACTCCATCAATAACAACTCTCTACATACCCATCTATCGCATCCAAACTCTGATAAAGGAACAACCCCACAGCCCATCTGTATCCCCTTCGTGAGCACGACGAACAAAATCAATCAATCAAATCGATGAGAACGAAACATACGTGAAATACACCCATCGTGGCGGGTTATAATTCCCGTCTTTTTCAGTGAGGTATAGAGGGTCGTAGTAGAGTAGCGTGAAGAAGTTGAAGAAGACGATGGATAGGCCTATGAGTGTTATCTGTTCATTTCATCTCGTCGTCAGTCGTCAATTTTTTTTAAACAATTTTTTATGGGACAGCGTACGGTGTTGGGTGCCACGGAGTGTGGCCAGAGCGTTACGAACCATGTCCAGAATGGGTTTAGGATGTATCGCGAGACTAGGGATCTTTTTTGAGTCCAGTCAGCTTGGAACAACACAAAGAAAAGAAGAAGACGCACTTGTCAACCCCCTTATACTGATACTTTTTGAGGTTTTCTAGTGAGTGCTGTGGTATATACCCCATCGCGACTTCTCGTGCTCGTCTATTTCGTTGAAGTCTTATCGTAAAAGCAGCCGTGAAGGTATGGGACGTCCGCGTCGAAGAGTAGAGGGCGAACACGATGTTGGAGATGAGGAGGTGAGGTGGAGATGAGGAGGAGAAAATCGGGCAATGACGAAACGTTTACAACTTTTCTTGACGTCACGTGTACATTCGGTGTTGAATCGGTCCGGGGATGGCCGGTATCCACGATGACGCTCGCTGCCAAGAACTTCTCGTCAAGGTCAAGAAAATTCCCCAACGCCATCCCATTTGAAAAATCACAAAAACCAGTTGAAAAAAAGCCTCTCAAAAACTCCTTTCAAGTACAGTCATCCACGTGACAATGTCACATAATCACTCAGTGAAACACTTGGGATGTATTTTGCATCTCCTGGCGGAATGAAAGGAGGTACTCTGCTCAAATTTTTTCCAATCTTCGGATCTAATGCCTGCGGAATCGACCATCAAAAATTCTCGATGAAAAAATCACTTTTAAGTATTGAAACTGCCGAGCAAGCCAGGTAGATCATGGATTTTGGATGTTTTCAATTTTATACAGAGGGCCTCACCGTAAAAATGCTGTACCTGACCATACCACTCATGTATTTAGTGACCAGCATGGGTAATACCACAGTTTTTTCACCATAATGAGCACATCACACTGTATCACAACTGCATCTTGACGAAGAACCCGCACCCACGTGTGAAACTTGAAGCTGCGTGCACACCCTCCTTGCCATCAACTCGCGTTTATGGGCTCTCGCTCCACCTACTTGTGTTTACTGAATCTTGATCCATGTATTCATGTATGCAGAGGGTCTATAAACACTTATTGTTAATCTTAGTGGACATTCATTCGTTCAACGCAGCAGATTTGCTTCAGAAAGATCACCAACCTGCAGCTGCAAGGCTAGCTGCAGGTTTCTGTATGTATACGTGGAGTGGGCCCAATGTTTTACTTAACTTTTAATTGAGCGCCCCTCTCTTCTACCTATGGCTGGCCGAGCCAAATCCGATGTCGACAAGGCTTATGCGCACAAACGTGTTTATGAGGCTTTGATGGTCCGGGCTGTCGCTGCATACAAGGCAGATCAAAAGAAACCGAAGAAAGATCGTCGTGGATACCGCAAAATCTGCCTTGATTTCGAGAGTCTTCAATTTGAAGAGACTGGTAAGTATATTAATGCTATTCTAAATGACATTCAACTCGTTTTTTTGACAGGAAATCATATCAAACTCAGTTATACAACCTTGAAACGACATGTTGCAGGTGGAATGTCGCGTGAACGAGCAAGTGCGGATCGATCCTGGCTTACTGATTCCGAGGTCGACATCGTCATCGATTTCATCAATGAGATGGCGCATCGTGGGTTCCCTCTCAGTCATGCGCGGCTGAAGGAGCATGTCGATGACATATGCAGTGCGCGCCTTGGCGCTTCCTTTCCCATCAAAGGTGTCGGAGAGAATTGGACTTACCGCTTTTCCAAAAAGTATTCCGAACGGATCAAGATCTCACGTTCCCGACCACTAGAAGACAAACGAGGACGCGCAACAAATCCACACAACAACGAGGCGTGGTGGAAACTTCTTGGGGAGACCATCACAAAATACAAGATCAAAGAGGAGAACACGTACACAACAGATGAAGTTGGAATACAGGCCCAGGGAGGTGGTGAGCGTGAGTATGTTTTCGGCCCTCGTACAAAAGCCGCACCCTACCAGCAGCGCTCTGGAACGCGTGAAAATATTACCACCATCGTTACGATCTGTACAGATGGCACAAGCACACCTCCTGCTGTTATCTTCAAGGGGAGTGCCTACCAGGTCAAATGGGGGGAAAATAATCCCCTTAATGCATCGTATGTCATTCTATTCACTATCTTCATGTCTGTAAATAAATCTTCTGCTAGGATCGGATACCAGCAGAAGGGCTGGACAGATGGTGAAATCGGCGCATCCTGGATGAAGTTATTTGAGAAAGCAACACGAGAAAAGGCAAATGGCGAGTACCGCTTACTAATTGTGGACGGACACAACTCACACTACATGGTCACCTTTCTCCTTCTTGCTCGCCTCCACATGGTCATAGTCATCTGCTATGTTGCGCATGGGACACACGTCTATCAAGGTCTTGATGTGGTTGTGTTTGCTGTGCTGAAACACTATCTCGGTGTGGAGCGCGATGCACTGCTTCGTACAACTGGGAATGCGATCGACAAAGGAAATTTTCTCCAGGTCATATCTAAGGCCTACATTACCACTCTGACCCCAGAACTCATCAAGACTGCTTTCCGCAAGACCGGCATCTGGCCATTCAATCCCAATGTCATTACTGCTGATATGCTTGTGCCAAGCAAGGAGACATCCATCCAGAGCCACCTTCCTGTCCCTACTTCCTCTCAGCCTGTCCAGATTCTTGCCACCATGTTGAGGGACCTTCAAATCGCGGGAGATACTCCAGATACCGATGCTGATGTTATCTCAGGGGGTCAGCGGGCCGGGCCGTCACCCACACGAAATGAAACAACAGTAAATTCCACACGCACACGCCATTCAACCAGAACCACCACTCACCTCGAAATCCTCGAAGGAGCTGTTGCCGCCCTCAAAAAGACCAACCTTGCCTTCCTTGCCACTCCCACTCCCACTACTGCTGCTGATCCCATGCCTACCACTACCACCCGTACTGTCCAGCAAAATTCCGTTCCCATCAATAACGCAGCAGCGGCATTGGCTATCGTGCCCACTACAGCAAACGAGCTGCTTCTCCTGGCAGCGCTTCGGGAATCACAAAGCCAGAACCTTCGCACTGAGGTCCACGCATTCGAGCTCCAGGCATCCAACATCCTCAACGAAGCCTACGCAAAGCGGCTCTGCGCAAAACTGGCGGCACGAGAAGAGAAGCGCAATAAGAAGAAGACCATAAAGCTGGTCGGTGATGGTCTGGCTCGGCTTCTGAGTGGGGACGAGTTCTATGAGCTAGCGCAGCAGAAAGAGAAGGAGATGCGTGAGGTTGCGAGGGAGAAGGAGAGGAAGAAGGATGGCAGAGCATTGTACAAGGCAGCTGTTGAGGAATGGGAGGTTGTTGAACAGGAGCGAAAGGATGCCAAGGCCATCGCCACTGCCAATCTCAAGAAGGCTGTCAAAGCATGGGAGAAGAAACGGGACGCTGCAAAGGTGAAGGGAACGCGCTTCACCTTAATCAAACCAAAGGGGGATCCAGCCCCGAAAGCCACCCCAAAGCCGAAGTTGAAGGACTTTCTGGGTGCCGTAGCCGAGGATCAAGAACCCGAGAGCAGTGGTGACGACGCTGACAAGGGGGGGGGAAGTGCAAGCGTGAGCGGCAGCGATGGAGACGACGACAACGACGACAATGACTGAACGGGCTAGGTGGGCTGGGCCCTGTACCATTGACCCATAATTCCGGTTTCACCTCAGCCACCTCCAATTCCTTCGCCCGGCTCTCAAATCTTGCTTAAAATCACTCTCATATTGTAGCTGGGATACATGTTGATACTGTTGTACCTTTTTGTTTGTGAAATTCTATTTATTCCTTTCATCACATGATTTCTACAATTTGGGTGTGTCATTGACACGTGCATGACTGTATCAGCTAGTAGTATCCATCGAAAAAAAAATCACGGTAAACCCTGTCGAAAATTTGCAACACCCTCTGTGCTTCTTCCACTTTGGTTTGGATACAATTTATAGCCCACCGCGAGGGTCGAACTCGCAGCCTTCAGATCTCCCCCGCCTTCTTTAAAAGTCTGACGCTCTATCCGATTGAGCTAGGCGGGCTTGAAGCGTGTTTCCAGACCACATGACACACGGTACTAATCGGCCTCTTCGTCCCTTCAGAATCTCAAAGACAGGATTCAACTCGGGCCAAAAAGCCACCTGAAAGTCACAGAAAATGGGTGCGAGATCCCAAGTTGCGTAATGGCCCAGGTCTGGACTCTGATCAAGGTAATTCTCTTAGCCCTTCAAAGCGTTTGAACAATATATAAACGTTACCTACTTACTATGTAATGTTTAGAGTGGGCTAGAGTAGGACCCTGGAAAGTACCCTCAGATGCCGTATCCCAAAATGCCCAAAACTGAGCGATTTTTATCCGGTCAGTTTTGCCAAATTTCTATCCGGATATTGGATTCGGCCTTCAAAAAGGCCAATTTCTATCCGGTTCCGGCTCGGGCCTATAAAAATTGCTAATTAAATAACATTTAAATAAAAAAAGAAATTGGCATGAAAGGAGTGAATTTTGGCTTGGTGCGGACTCTAAGCGGACTCCTAGGTATTCTCTGGAGGTCTGCACATCAGGAAAAAGTCGAATATACATGAGTGATGTAGTATATGAGGGAAAAAATATATAAGATCAAGGAAAGAATGAAGAATAGGGCGAAAGAAAGAAATTTTATGCACATAAGTTGGCGGCAGCGCTGTGGCCATCCCAATTTTCGAGCTCAGCTTTGAATCCCATGTCAACAATCTTTATAGGGCAAATTTCTATCCGGACATCGGCTCAGGCCTCGCCCAGCCATACCAATTCCAATCCGGAAAACTGCCTCCGGCATTTCGCCAAAATAGCAAAATTTCTATCCGGACAGACCTACGGGATTTCAAAAAATTTCGTCAGTTTCTATCCGTTTCTAGATACGGCATCTGAGGGTACTTTCCAGGGTCCTGCTAGAGTGAGGACTATGTGACCTAGCGTCAAGCAGAATGCACATAGTTGGCTGGCGTAGACACCGGAGAATGTGAACCTCCGGAAAGTTTTGAGGATTCAAAGTTAGGTGTGCCTTGTTCTCCAAATGGTCTATGTATGCCTCTTTTCGAAAATAGCTTGTAGCAAAGGAAGACCTACATAAGGTCGATCCTGGACCACCTGGGAACCCAGACATACATATGTATGGTTGGCGAGCACCAATGCAATCGGCCTAGCTGTCAGGTTTGACCAAGGGTTTGACATACGGAAATGGAGCCCGAACTTGAAGCTCGAATTTGGGGCGCGACGAGGCGCGACGGTTCTCGGTGGCTCCAGAAGACTTTGTATGCGATAGGGATATTTGTCTTCGAAAATGATGGCGAGTCCGACGCCCGTTATCGGAGGATGCATGATGACATTGATGGGCGGCCGTGCTGCCATGCGGGGTTTATAAGGGTTTATAACATGCCCATGCAGGGCCCTCGAAGTTCAACGTCCAACTTTGATGCGAAAGCGGACTAGAAGGTGCCTTGTTTTTTTTTTGTCATATGGAATGCTTCATTGCCTTTCTAGCCGCAACGTAGACCACATGGGGTCTGGAAATGCTGGGAACGAGGAAGCGCTGGTCCGGTCTGGTAATTCAAATACGGGCAAACCTAAATGCTTACTCCCCTGTTGTTAACCACCACTGTCCTCCGCCGCCAAGTCCTGAGGGTAATCAGGCCATTTGCCCTCTCCAGGTCCTCGCCCCCTGGCTAGATTATATGGATGGCTCTGGCAACGACATTCCTTTCACAATCCTTCAAATGTATGTTTCAGTCCAGACTTGAAAAGGTTAAAGCGCTAATTTGAAAATGCTAGATTGCGACATAACTATCTTCATTTCTTTGCTATAAGTAAGTCTCCTGCGCTCCGTCTCCGCTCTCTTCGCGTAATTTATCTTATCATCTCCAGCGTGTTTGTACTACGATCATTTCTTGACTTTCGGTAAGGTTGGCCAATGCACCCGCTGAACGAGCGTTAACAGAAATTCTTCAGAGGGAGAGGTAGAATTCATATGGAAAAGACGGAAGAGTCATAGCTCGTTGTGGTTCTTCCTCAATCGGTACCTTGCGTTCTTTGGGAACTTGGTGGTCACGATACTGGGGTTAACGTCGCCTTCAGATACGGTGCACCTCCTTTTGGTTTTTCTCCATCTTACTTCTAATGACCAGTATCACAGAGGTTGATATTCTTACCAAAATAGACCGAAATAAGTCTAACATGGTATTTGGACAGCTGTAGACACTACAGTCTCTTTCGACAGATATTACTTATCGTGCAACAGGTTATCGTTTGCAGTACGTTGTATCTTACTCCGCTCATCTCCAGTGCTAATCAATCCCAAGCTCTTCTAACGCTGCGGACGTACGCCCTCTACGGACGGTCTTCGCGAGTCCTGAGGTTTCTGCTTGGAAGCGGGTTTGTTCTGGCAGGAGTCTGCTTGGTATGTCTTCGACTTGAGTCTCAACTGGCGATATCTGACTAGTTTAGTGGGCCATGTTCGGACAAAAAAGCGCCCCTTCACAAATAGGCAGTGGGTGTCATATTGGACTGTCAAAAGTAACGTACGTGGTTCTGGTCGGCCCCCGATCTACAATTGACAGGCCTTTCCTTCATTCTAGTGCCATCCGTGAGTTTGTCGATAATATGATTTCCTCGTTCCATGAACCTGAGATGGATACTATCAGGATTGGCGTCGGCATGGGAAGCCCTGTTCGTGTATGATTGTTTCATTTTTGGCCTTACTGTGGCCAAAGCCTGGTCAACTCGAAGGGATCATGATATTACTGGAATCAACGTTCCCCTCGTCACGCTCGTCCTCAGAGACGGTGGGTACAACCACTGCTTTCACACGCGAACAATGCGCTGACCTGGCCTTAGGTGCCCTCTATTTCGCGTACGCATCCCATCTTTTTCCAACCCTTGGCGTGTCTAAATTTTCTTTTCCAGTGTGATAGGATTTGGTAATTTTATGAATATGGTTTCTTTCTATGTGAGTTTATCACCCCTCTTTCTCCGTCGTCTATAATTAATCAGTCATCGGCGATAGTTCGGCGGGGTAAGCAACAATGGGATCTTCACATGTATACTCAATCTTCTCACCCACAAACGATAGCCCTTTCTTAGAGGCGGTCTTTCAACATTTGCAAGCAAGTAGGTGACATTCGTCTAGAATGGAAGTGCTGATTCGACGTCGGATCTCTATAGTTTGTCCGTCACAATGATGTCGCGGCTTATGCTCAACCTACATGAATCCGCGGAGGAGGGCAATCTCTCGACCGTACAAACCAACACGAACGTGGACTACGCATCGAATTACGAAACTGGCGTTGTGGAGCTCGACACCGTTTGTAGCAGCGCTATGATGGCAGGCTTCAGGGTCCAGAGTCCGCCTTCCCTAGAGGAGGTCGAGCGATCCTTTCCGTGATCGATCTCTGTGAAATGAGCTCCACCCCGCCCCCGATATCATAGACTGGAGCTCATTGCATTCTAATCACCATACCAGTCCATCTCAAAAGTTCTACTATGTAATTCTGGACGCACCTACTCTTCTCCGGATCTAATGCCGTATGTGCAACTCTGTATTTAGGCATCCTGTTGTAGCTTACATTTTTTCGAGCCATCCATTCGACGATATTTATTGATCTAATTTACACTGTACAAGATCCTTTCTTGATGAAGACTACAAAGAACTCGAGGGAAGCAATTCAAGCCGACATTGGCAACACAAGCTTCTTTCTCGCCGCTACCCCCTCTTCTGGAGTGGCCAATATAAAATCCTTTTTCAGATACGCATGAGGCTTTGCTTCCTTGAACCCGCGAGCTTTCGATATGGCCACATCATTCTCAATGACCGGTTTCTGAAAATTCCCGTAAGTCGCCAAGCAGATTTTTATTTGCAGTTGCGATATCAAACTTACAACAACCAGTGAGGATTTGACGCCAAATACAGCATCGCTCGTAAGATATGAGTCACCCTCGAAGTATACTGCAGTGGTGAGCGTTTCATAGCCCGGCGCCTGCGGGATAGCGCGGCGTCAAGAATGAAGCTTAAGGAACTCAAATCAAACCGTGGCCATACCTCTATCTGGATGTGCAGATGCGCTGGTCGCATGACATGTCTCCCCAGCTTGCTCAGCATGTTACCAACTGTCCCGTCGCTTGGAATTGGGTATGAGACTGGGCTGTATATTAGCATCAGGGAGATGAGCCTCGGGTAGTGGAGGGAAAAGCGAACACAACAGCGCGGAACGCGTACGACCCGTCGTCGGCTGAATGGAGCCGACCTCTACAGTCGGGTACCTCCCGCGTAGAATACTGTAAACCGGTGAATATTGGAAATGGTGACTCCCATGAGAAGAAGGCATACCTGAGTGTCATAGAGGCCGTTACTGTCCGTCTCCCACGTATCAATCGTTGCGGCAGGGATGGGTACTCCACTCGTGTCAAGAACTGAGCCCTCAACGAACATGTACTCGCCCTTGCCCTCTGATGCGATGGAGTCCCCCTTTTGCACTGAGAGGCGCGGTGGGTACGATATTGAAAAAGTCTTTATGCCGACGTACCATCATGAGCATCAGTAGTAAAAAAGGGACCAAGAACGGTGGATTCCGTCGCCTCCGCCGGTTTAGCGTGATTGATTGAGTCGACAAGGGCCGAAACACCAAGTGTATCGGATAGAAGGATAAATTCTTGAAATAAAATAAACCAATTTAAAGAGGCTCCATGCAGGGAAGATAGAGACCTTGTCGGATGTCTGAGGACATCTTTCCGGTCTCTGTGAGAAATTGGATTGCGGTCCTTCGAGAGTGTTAGGATGTTAGAATCTATATTGTAGGTGGGGCGCGCACATCCACTCTTCGGTCGTCAAAGAAGTCTCGCGGACGAAGTCGTGGAGGTGGTCGACCTGAATAATATTCGAGGGCCAAATAAGTGTTCACAGCCGTTCCCCAAGCTTTCATGACGCACTAAGCTTTTGAAGATAAATTTCATTCGTTCATCTTCACCTAAGGACACCTGATTGTATCTAGTAAAATTTCAAGGAGCATGAAGACTCACAGTTTGCGTTAATTGCGTGTACATTCTGAGTGATGGTTTCTGCGGACATATCCAAGAATTTGGGAAGTTTGGAGAGGTCGATACCATGCTGAGCGGCGAGTTTACTGGCTTCAAGCGCAGCTTCTGACATCGTGCTTTATGTACCTTGAGTCCGAATGAGTTGTGCGACTAGAGGTTTGAGATGACAGTTGAAGATAAGCCCATCACGCTCAGAAGGTGCACGGCAGTGCGTCCAAGTGCTACAGGAATGGGTTCAGCCAAGGTTTTCTGTCCGAACTTTCGCCGTCCATCACGTGAACTGACGCCGTGATGATGACGTCATGCTGGAATCAGTTGCTATTTTTAGACACCTTTTAGGCGAAACCCGATACATCTCCTAAACAAAACTACGCTATCAGCGCTCTTCTCGCACTCCAAATAACTATTTGATGGCGGACAACGACATTCAGCAAGCCGAGTGTGAGTAAATCTCACGCAGAAATTCGCAGCTAACGAACCTCATAGTGGAGGAAGTAATTGGGACTACGGAACCAGAAGGACAGAACGAGGAACTCGCTATGAACGCGGAAGTTGGAAAAGATTCAACCGAGCCGACGGCGTTGAACGAGGGAGAAGGACAAGAATTCGGTGTTGAAGCGAGCAAAGCGGAAGAGGCGGGAGCGAGTAAGACCAAGGAGGGAACAGAGGCCGCAACTGGGGAGAAGAGAGAGCGTGAGGAGTTGAACGAAGAATCGCAAGACTTGCAGGGCGGGGATAAGGAAGGGGAAAAGAAAGACGAACAAGAAGTGGCTGAGAAAGACACAGGCAAAAAGGCCAAGAAACCACGACTTTCGGGGGACGAGGCGGCAGAGGGGGAAGGAGGGCCCTCAACTGAGAAGAAAACTAAGGGCAGACAGAGGAAGACGAGTACCAAGGCCAAGGCCGCGGAACCCAAGAAGCGTGCTGGACGTCCGAAAAAGTCTGCCGCCGTTGTTGAAGAAGGCCCGGCGGCCAGTGCGGAAGGTGAACCCCAGGAACACCAACAGGAGACAAATGTCGCAAGCGAAGATGTGCCTGCAGGACACACTCGTTCAAGATCTTGACCGTGTTCATAAAAAATTGCAGAGAGTCACGCCAAAAGTTGTAGAATTAATGTCGCTTGACCTGCGAATGAAATGAAGGGGTCACAGCGAGTATAAGTAGTGTGCATAGAAAAGATCGACAAAGAGTTTCCGGTAGATACAAGAGGGTCCATGGCTTCCGTATAATACAGTCGGTCTAGAGACACAGCAGTAATTGTGCGAGCACATATTAAAGCAGTGGAGTGTCCCCGTTCAGTCGGAAGGGGGGTATTCCTGAAAGAGGGCATTAAAACCGATTGTTTAGAAGCCCAACCACCAGAAAAACTGACCTCATATGCCATTGCAACGGTTTCAGCCACCATCACATGCCGTTCGTTCCGCGCACCGAGAAGCGCCTCTAACTCTCGTTGGGCGATGTCAGCTCTTTCTCTGGCTTCGAAAGCTTCCCTTGCGGCGATGTTTGCCCTCGCGGAGGAATCCCGAGCTTCAGTGGTCGCCCTTTCTAACCTTTGCAAGGCTTCGCTTAGGCCTTTGTTAGTCGTTCGCAATATTTCTATGGCCTTATCGTAATCATTCGTTGTTCGGTCGAGACGACGGAGTGCGTTCTATCGAATATAAGGCATTGCACAACAGAGAGGCAAGACGCAAACGTACATCAAAAAAGAGTGGGTCTCGGCTCTCGTAAAAACGATCACGTAGTTGCAAAGCGTTTAGAGTGCGATGGTCGTTGGAGTCAGATGGGTCTTCGTTAGCGCCACGGCCAAAGATAGACAGAGGGGAAGAATTATGGGCTGTTTCGGATGCTTGTAGAAGGTCGACGACGCCCACCATTCCTTCGGCAAAACAGTTGCAGGTCGGGCGCTCACCATTGATAGATATACAGAGTGTGTCGACGACATCTGCTAGAAACGCGAGGTCGAGGAGGGTTAATGGTCGGACGTTGGGCATGGTGTCGGGGCTGGACCAATCAAAATCAAGTAAAAGTTCATCGGGGGTGTCAAAACCTTGGGGGTGACATACGACGCTGGCGTACGCTGAAGAGGTGGAGGTGAGTTTTAACAGAGGAGGGTGGTCAACTGCGCAAGTGGGATCGTTGTGGCTGGGTGGTACGGACACTGGTTCCATTGAGGAGGCGTCCAAGTCCGATCCGGGCAGAGGAGATGATTCGGAGAGACTTGTTATCGAGTTCGACAGAGTATTCGGAGGAGCAGGGGGTTCCATTTCAGATTCTCTTGCATCGGAATTCATTCCTAGCGCAATGGGATCACAGCAGAGACTTTCAAGACGCACATAACCAAGAGTAGTTGGTCCTAAGGAGAGCTCTGCGATGAGATATTCGTGATTGGGGCAACCAGTAGTGTTTCGGGTGGTGTACCATCGCAGCCGAGAGAGCTTAAGGA
This sequence comes from Laccaria bicolor S238N-H82, assembly GCF_000143565.1. Lineage (NCBI taxonomy): Eukaryota > Fungi > Basidiomycota > Agaricomycetes > Agaricales > Hydnangiaceae > Laccaria > Laccaria bicolor. The sequence goes on from NW_001889888.1 coordinate 669,420, forward strand.
GCCGATTGATGGGCCCGTCATCCGGGACGATGAACCTGTCGGAATCATCGCCAAAGAGAACAGAAAGATAGTCAGATTTCCATTGTCGGACGAGGACTGGCTTTGGGGGGAACTCGTAGAGGGGAAGAGCTTCCATGTGAAAATAATATCAGAGGAGAGGTAGAGTTTTCTTGTTTATGACTGGCGTGGTTGTGAGAGAAAGAACGAAGCAAAGACGGTGCCTCCTCAGTTATATTTAAAGGAATCGAAACCAAATACGCATTGCTGTTAAGCCACACCATGTTGGCAGATTTCCCCATCCGCAGCGACCAATCTCGCATAATTAGATCTTGTGGGGGGAGAAGCGATGCCATTAGATGCTGTATATGGAGCTCTTCAGCGGGAAATTGTTCGTGTGGTTCCGGCCAGGAGTTGCAATCAAGGCAAAGCAAGCCTCGTGGCTTTGCGCGAACTTTGTATATGTTTGCTATTGACCTTGATTGACTCATCCTCCCCAAATTGGTCTTGCGATCAACTTGCGATCTCCCTGCTGTTGACGGTCACAGGTCACCCAATAGAAACGCTGATCTCTGTGGATGAAGCTCAAATAACACCGTCACTTACATAAATAGGAATCACGGTGCTCCAGGGCTTGATCTACAAAAGTGATCTTGTCACTATCCCCGCTATCATCTGCTCGTTATTTCGCATCTTTGCGACGGCGGTACAACAGCGGCAAAAAGGATTTTTTCCGGTGCATCATAACAAAAATGCCTGGTCAGCAACAGCTTGGTCGTTTCCGGATTTTAACTAGCTAACAGAGCCAAATTAGGCTACAGTAAGTGGCACAAGCAGTGGCCTTGCCTTGACGTTTTCGCGAGGTCGAATTTCAAAGCCAAGGAGGCGATGCATATGCTGATACCAAGGCTGGTGCATGCGTCGCGTCGTTCTCACCTCACGGGCAGCCTCCTTTTTTGGCCATTGTTGCCGTAACGTCTTTGGTACGGTTGAACAAACAACTTGATCGGGAAAGCTGTTCTGAAATAGAACCCAGTTTCCCCGACGTCCGTAAAGGGTCCAAATACTTGGCTTCCCAAAGGAGCCATGACTTCCGACAGTTTGCTTGAAAAAGCAACCAACTAACAGAAAGAAAATGACTTAGGACAGTGGATCAGCGGCTAGTTGAAATCTGCTTCCAGGTCACTTTGCCGGAGTGGTTAACGGGATCGCCTGCTACGCTGCTAGCTAGTCAGCGGTTGGTCTTTGACCGCGAGTGTTCAAATCGCTCAGGTGACGTATTTTTGACTGCATCGTTGCAAGAGAGTTTATGCAAGATGGATTTTTCACCATCTCTACTAAGGGAAGGGGCGCACATCATGCATCGGCGCCAATCTGTTGTATGTAATTATAAATTCTGATTCGCCGATGCCTGCATCGCAGCTGGAAATTTGCGTGGCAGCCGCCTCTACGCATTTCTTTCAACATCTCTTCGCACAACGACAAGCATGTGGTGACAGAGCCTTAGTCACTGGGGTTAATTTGTGGCGATGTCCTGACGCACTGGCGATCACAACAATTTTTGGAGGCAGACAGAAGCAGCAGTGCAATGGTTCGGTTGCTCACCAGACTACGATAGAGCTTTCATCTGAGATTAAAGATAAGGGTGCTTGCTGTTTTTGATCTGGTCCCTCTCAACTGGTAACGACTCTTGATTGCAGAAAGAAAAGTAAATTAAGAGGATCCGATTTTCTAGAAAGTAACCCATGTTGACTTCGCCTGGCCGAAATTGAGCACTGCCCGGACTGCTGACAGGACAGCCTTTTTGAGAGCTATTTGCCCTCAAAAATCGAGTTGCTGAAAAATAAGGAAAGCTCTTTTTTATGTAAGTTACTTTCAATGGTTTATGTCGTGTGTTAAAAATACATGTAGTGACTATCAATAAAGTACAAAAAAAAGTGCAACTGGGCTGGATAATGAAGAGCTCTTGTAAGATAACTGGAAAGCAAGACAGTGTCAGGGTATACAATGAAAAAAAAATGTAGAGAAATCTTGGGGATTGGATGTTGTACAATAGCGTCAGTCTGAAATTCCAAAATTCAGGGCTAGGAGGAGACACGGGTAATAAGCACTGAGAAGGATAGATCAAATACTAACGACCACTCACTCAAGAAGCGCCTCGATCAATTCCCGAAGCTCTTTCTTTCGCAGGTGCGGTAAAAATCAATAGATTCGCTGTCAAGCTATAAAAACAGAATACCCAAATGTCATGATCAAAGCATTTCATATTAGACTAAGTGCAATAACTCACTCGAGAACGCGCCTCGATCAGGTCCTTCAGCTCATTTTTTGCTTGTTCAGCCCTTTCTCTCGCTTTGAACGCGTCTACGTCGGCAATTTCTGCTTGAATCACAGCAGCTCGCGCTTCGATAACAGCTTCTTGGACTTGGACCAAGACATCTTTTGTCCCGCGCGGTAGAGGTTCGGTCGTAGAAGCGGGACTTGGGTGGATCATCTTGCCGTACGAGTCCACTGCTGAGGGTCGCGTAGTATAAGAGGCAGACATTATAGGCTTGACCACGAAGATGAACGCGCGCGTGAAGTAATCGCAATATGAGAGGGATTGGTGGCACTGGGGAAGGGAGTTCTTGACATTGTAGGCGAATGCGCAGCCATTTAGCCAAACTTGGGAAGCCCGCCTTGCCCTCCTGTGAATTGCTGTACGCGTTCTACATTTGGTCGAACAGTTGCTGTGACTGTGAACGAGAGTGTTTGCCTCGTGTTCAGGGACGATTGTTTGTCTTACACCCTGCAGATCTCTGATCGTCTTCTCCAGCACTAAAAGGGTTTCGCAAATATGCCTTCTTTGCATCAATAGGCGCAAGGTTGGTGACTCTTCGGGAATTGCTTATTCCTTGTTGGGATCGCTTGAATTTTTTTTTTGATATGCCTCGGTGGCGGACGAACATATCAGCTTGGTGTAGCGATCACAACAGAAGACGAAGGTGTAAACGAAGAAGGTGAGAACAAACACGATGACGCCCAAGGGGATGTTTATTACTCAGAAGACGAAGAGGAGATAGCACATGTTGGTGCCTGATTACTTTGGGTATTGTTTCTTTCTGGAAAACGTCAAGAGCGATTAGAAACCCGAGAGTAAAACAAAAACTTAAGGACAAATATGATATGGCTAGGAAGAAACATCCTCTTGCTCCGCCTTCACTACCTCCGGTTCTCCAGCCTCCACTACCTCCAGTTCTCCAGCCTCCACTGACTCTGGCTCAGCAGCTTTCCCTACTCCCGGCTCTGCGGACTGTTCAGGCTCCACAACGGAGGGAGCGATGGTCACGCCCGAGACGTCCTCCTCCTTCGTTGATGGAACAGACTCGACCGCCACCGCTACTGGCGCAGAGTCCGGCTCTGAAGTTGTTGTAGCTGGCACGATTTCCGATGTCGCGGGAGGGGCTTCCGCTTTGGCTGGAGCAGAAGGGACAGAGGCGTCAGGTTCAGCTATGCCGAATCCAATTAGCATGCAAAGCTCGTGGAGAGCGGAATGAACTTACACGACTGAGACGGTACGGCGTCCAACTCCGTGTCCACCTTGCCTTCAAGCCCTGACGTCTCAGCTTCAACCACGGGGAAGACGGCCTTCTCTTCAGGTGCGGTCGTCAGTGGTTTCTCCTCATCGGCTGCTGCTACCACAGGAACGTCAACTTTCTTCTCCTCCTCCTCATCTGCCGCTGCGGGTGATCCATTCGTTGGTTTAGACTCTGTCGCACTCGGAGCGTGAGCCTCTTTCGCTTCGCTTGAAGCTGCGGGTATTGCAGCACTGGGAGGGGGTTCGATGGGGGTCGTCGTCCTGGTGGGCTCAACAATGACAGGCGCAGAAAGCGGTTTTTCCACACTTGAAGCTTCCTCCGTCGCACGCTCCTCGCCAACCACTGAAGCTCCTTCTTCCTTGGTTTTCTCTTCGGCAGGCTTTGCTTCCGATTCCACCGTTTCCGCAGCGACCGTAGGTTCTGAAAGCGCGACGGTAGAAACCACAGGAGTGTCAATGATTTCAGGGATTGAGCTGGGGATGGGCTCCTTATCGCTGTTGTCGATAGGTTCAAGCACCCTCTCAGGCTCAGGCCTAGCCGTCTTCGGCACGTCCAGTTCATCGACAGGGTTATCCCCGTTATTTCCGGAATTAGCCAACCCGTCCACCACAAGGCTCGCCTCTGCCTCACTGAAGATCATGGTGTCCGTTCTGTTTCTGCCATACTTCCTCGGGCTCTCACTGCCGTCCACAAGAGGACCTGGTGGGCTAACACTCTTGGTCCTGCTGTATGGACTGTATTGCCCAGGGGGCTGGACTCCGAGGTGACGTTGTGTAGCCGCCGGTGACGGCCTATGTTCTCCACGGCGTTCACGGTCAGCTTGGGGATCTACAGCCGCTGCGAGCAACCGGGGTGGTTCAACTTCCCTGTCACTCTCATCGTGGCCGGAGAAGGACGAAGATGGGATGACGAGGAACTCAGGTGGTACGAGATCGAATTTGGCGGTCAGAGAAAGGAAGCGGGCGTGGAGGGAAGATTCGACTTCAGCTTGTTCGAAGGCTTCGCGGTGGTGGAAGTAGGCGTGGGCGAAGATGCGGCCTAGACGGCGGGCGAGAGATGAGAAGTGCCTGTGGGATGTTTGTGGGATTTGCAGGCTGATGCGTGATGGCAGGTTAGTTGGTAACAGAGTTGGACTTGCATTAAGGACTTACCGAGAGGGAAAGGCGCGCGGGGAGTTGAGCAGGGCTGTGGCACTGTCAAGGGTGTGGAGGATGTAGTCAATTGCACAACATTGCTACAAGATGCATGAGCTTCAAATAAAACGTGTTGGGAGGGGCGAACAAACCTCCATGGCGCCGTCGTTGCCGTGGGCGACGCAAAGGTACAGCCATTCGCCAGCTTTCATCTCTGGACACGAAGCCCGTGTACATTCTTGCTGTAATGTGGTAATAAGCGGATGGGTAAGATCCTGCGCAAGACGTCTTTCGGAATTTATTAGAAAAAGATCTCAAGAAGGGGGGTAAGAAGCGAACCGTAGCTGCTCGTATATCCAGCATGCTTCGTCGACGGTGATGTCGCTCTTCTTTTCGCCCTCTTTTCCCTCAGTTCGCTCCTCTGATCCCTTCGCTTTGCCTGTGTCCTTCGTTGAACCAGGTAGAGTGACAATAGCATCGACGTCGTGAACGTCGAGCCGGATGAGAAGGGATATATACTCCTGCAGCTGAAAGGCGCTGTCGAGGGAGGAGAGGGAAGGGAGATTCTTGATAGGGTAGAAGGAAGATATCCTTGAGCCGCGCAAAGGCCTCTGGATGCCACTCGCCATTGTTTTGTGTCGTGCTCGTCGTGGTCAACAGTGAGCAACCAAAGTTGACAATGCTGGCATGCCGCTTATGTAAGTCCTGGATATTTTCATTTGAGCTCATAAACACTTCAACTTTTTGCATCTCTTGCTCATCTTCCCCTTCCTCAATTCATTCTCCTTCAATCGCGAGCCTAAGAGACCTATATTTTTCTTTCTGAATAGACCCACATTCTGAAGACTCATGGGCTAACGAAGGCTGGACTCCCCAACAATCACTGTCAAAGCTTCTCTTCGATCCTCGATGCTAGCCTCAATGCAGAACTTTATTCGACATTTTGCTTCCAATTTCATTGTCTCCCTATCTCCAGATCAAAATTGAAAGCATCTGCTCCACTCAGTCTCGTAAATACTACATCTTGCGCTATTGCCCTTTATTCATGGCACCCACTGCTATCGACCACCGCAGCTCTATAGGGTTTGAAAGTACCTTGAGCGGTGCCCCGCCTCCGTGCTATAGCTCTCAAATGGGCTCTGCGTCTGGGACGCCAACACTTGACGGGGACTGTTTTAACGACGACAATGCTGACGATGAGCAACCCTCCATCAGCAGGTTACAGACAGAATTTTACCAACTTCCGTCTCCATACTCTGCCGAAGAGCTCGTTTCTATGCCTCAGACGTACAGGAACTCTTGTAGCCACGGGTACACCCACACCCATAGCCAATGCACGTCGTCGTCTCCAACCGTCTACAACCCCAGTTTGAACCCCCACGTGATAGACATGAGCAATTGCTCTCAGGCGCTTCCTTCTGTGGTTACCCCTCCTCGGGCAAGGACGTTGAGGTACTCATCCCTTCCTAGCCCTGATGAAGACCACAATTCTCCCGCGAGGTCGTCCTCTTATCACCCCGCTGCATCATACTCAGCCCACGGCCACCTTACGTACCTCTCCCATGATACCCACGATCTTAACTGCGAACCTCAAGATCATGTAGTCAAAGGACTATATCCAGAAACTCATATCCACGGGGGCAGCACAGCGACAATTTCATTTCCACAACCCACTAACATACTTGCCGAACCGGTCTCGGCTCAAACAACGAAGTCGAAGTCAAACCTTCCCGAAGCCCCTGTCCCTCCGAGAGCTCATGCGAGTAATTTCGTTGCGCTTTCCAGATTAAGCACTCGCCAAAAGCGTGGCTTCTTTCATAAAGTAACCTCTATGTCTATCACTGGGTCTTTTACTATCGATCCGCAATTAAACATTCCATCAGGCCTTACGACAGCTCTTCCCGGTGCTCAATCACCCCTCCTGCTCGGTCCGCGGGCACGTCGTTCACCGGCCCTTGATGGGGGCCCTCGTGAAAACTTGAGATTGGAAGTAGAGAATGGAGGGATTGACGTGGATATTCATCTGGTTGGTTGTACCAGCAAAACTGTCACCTCGTCGAATATCCCAACCAGGATTAGGCTCGCATTGAAGACGGGATCAGATCCCAAGGCAAAAACGACGACGTTCCCTCTCGTCGCGCGAATTGTAGGTCAACAAAAAAAATTCCAAGTCTATTCTCATGTTTACATCACCCCATCTATAACAGCACGCCCCTAAACCCCGTCCTCCATTCTTGCTTCGAGCCTCAACGATTCCCTTTGCTCTACCCCCTCCTTCGCTCCCACTCACGCCTTCCAAGCTTGTGGATATTGCCAATGAAACGCTGAACGCTAGAACAGGTTCAACAAGATCGACACAACCCAACAACACCTCTGGGCGACCTATTAGGCCAGTTCCCCAGCCCATTAACACCAACTCAAAGTCACCTCTGACCCTCCATCTTCCCCGTACCTTCCGCGGGCCTCTCACAATCCACGTCGCAGCAGGCGACATTGACGCACACGTCTTTCTCTCAAAGGAACTTCAAGAGGCAGTAGTCGTCTTGAGCGAGACGGCGCTGGAGAGGGGGTATTTCGTCGGTGGGCTGGTTACACAGGACGAGGAAGAGGAGGAAGGAGAAGGGGAAGCAGTAACGTACTGTCAACGATGCGGCAAGAATCAAAAGATGCCAAAGAGGAATCATATTTCGCGGGGGTTAAGTTCAAGTTCCAGCTCGAATTCGAAGGGGCGGGATAAGTGTGATGGAGATGAAAGGTATAGGTGTCTTTCGTGTGGGTGTCAGTGCGTGTGTGGAATGGCGGAGTGCGAGAGCGACGGGGGGGAGGAAACAGGGGAGGGCGATGGGCATGAAGATGGGGAGAGACGTGTAGAAGACGAGGAGTGGAGTGGAGATCGGGTTGAGGTGTTGGTGGGGAGGGGGAATGTGTACCTCCAATTTATGGGTGAGAAGGATCCTCATTGGCGTGAGGGATGGTTTTGGGGTTGGTAAATGAGTCCAACAATTATGACGATGTATTATATGCAATGTTCCACATAGATCTGTTTGTTGTGAATGTACCTGGAGACCAGAGTCACCAAACTAACGCTCATAATACTTAGAAGTGTTTAACGTCCAATTTTCCATATACTAAGCCCATATTTGCCTGACTTGCCACGAGTCGGTAGAAATCACACGCCCAAGACCACACCCTAACCCTACGCTCTTACCACCTAAGCACCGACAACGTGAGCATTTTCACCTCGAACCTACTAGGCAGGATGCTGCGCCGATTTCGTTCAAGAAAGATGCCCTCTCCCCCATCCCTCCTCCATCGATTTCACACGATGTTCAAGCGCCGAGGACGACCTACCCAGAGCGAAAAAGACATAGCTAACCATTCAAATGAATGGAATATACCCCTTCCCCCGGATCTAATGTATTACATCATTGACGCCTACCTCGAAGCTTTGTGTGCCGCGATCCCAGTTCTTCGGCCTTACTGCCACCCACGACCATACCGACACATGGCTGTCCACATTCACAAAGATTATTTACCTCCTCAGGCGCACGAAGTTGACATCGAACTATCCGAATCCCCTCTTACCCTCGACCAGGAGGACAAGTCCATATTCCTTCCGACTCAGCTACATGACTTAGGCTATGCTAGCACGGAAAAAGTGCGGGGCATCCTGTCCCTGGTCAGACATCTAACGCATGATCTAACGTCAATCTATCTGAATGTCTCAGTAAGATGGAATGAGCTTGATGAGTTCGTGAAAGTCTACATCGTGACTCTTCTGCAGCGCAATCGCTCAGTCAAGCTGAATACCTTTGGCATTCCAGTAAACCTATTGGGTGTGGTGCAAAGTCTCAAAACGCTCGACGTGGATATGGAGTCTCTGGGGCATCCCGACAATGTTTCTTTGTCGGGACAAAGAGGAAAGGTGTACGTTGAAGAAGTTCGTCTCCGTGGCGGTCTCCATTATTGCCTCATCGGCCCCGGGTCACCGTTCAATTGGTCCAGATTGAAGGCGATTGAGTATACCAGATGTCGGGGTGGTCCACAAGGGCTACTTGAGTTGTGTTCCTCCTCTCTTCAATCGCTAGAACTTGCCATGTATGGGGAAGATGGTGAGCAGTGATTCATCCCTCACCCTACTAAACTCACATGAATTTTTCCTACTCAGATTATATCGACCGCGGCCTCGACCTTGGCATTCTTACCGACCTCCGTCATCTCACATTATCCATCAGGCTTACCTATTCTGTTGAACAAACAGTGTATGACAATCCCGGAATTTACTCCTCAATCGAGCCGTTTAGATGGGTCCCCTACATATTGGCGTCCTGCAACGGGCACAACACTGTGGAGAAAATCGTCCTTATAATGATTACGGTAGACCCTCAAGCTTTGAGACAGTGTGACTGGCTCTCCGTGGATAAAATCTTCGAGGGGGAGGGGACATGGATGTCGCTGAAGGAGGTGCTGGTCGTGAATTGTAAGGACAATGAATGGTGCACCTAGTATTGGGAACTGGAAGCCGACCAGTTGGAGTATATTGAAGCTAGTCCGACACCTTGTCTTCAAGCAAGGGAGGTAATTAGTTGGCGTAAGTACGTCAAAGATAGCATGTAACCCTTTCCATTGAGTACTATAATTCCTTTCATCTAGTCCATCAAATACCATGTAATTGTAAAGACCTCTGATTTTCCATTTTTATGAATTGATTCCATTAACGAGATAACCGATTGCGAGTATCCTTTATGTCGTGCTAAATTCTAATTATGAAGGGACTATGTAGTGAATTCCAATGGAAATTTATTCTCTGAGTTAGTGGAACACAGATTACTAAAATCACATTTCGCAGAATCAGGAGCCTCCAAGTGGTTTCGTGGATGCCAAGGTGAATGTCAAGTTGAAGTGTGCACTTATGTGAATGTTATTATGTATAGGGTCAAAATGAAACGGTAGAGGAATGTAGAGGAATTGCCAGCTGAGTGAAGTGAGAATCTGAAGAAGCGGGCCTGCCCAATTGAGGTGTGGGAGAGGATGCTGTATCTGCAATTTATGGGGATCTGTGAAATGCTGTGTAATGTAATGTCCATAGTATCAACCTCTGCCAAGAATTTTTTTGTCTGCTTTCCTCGTTCTATATTCAGCTCCATTCCCTCGGCCACATCCACCCATTACTTTTCAGATTCTCAAACCAGCCCAACTGCTCATCTTCATAGAGTATTCGCACATTGCCATCCTCCACATTGATCTCCACCCGATCCCCTTTCCAATCGTTCAGATTCCCAGAATGAAGCTTGTTATCTTCCTCCTCCACTTCCCCATCCTCATGCAACAGCCCAATAAAGCATCCTCGGTTGATGGCATCCTCGTCCAGTGGTACTGCTGTGCTCAACACGCTTGGGGAAAGGTAGAGGTGGTGGTCAATGTTGCCCACAGTGATTCGTAGTCTAAGAGGACCACAGAAGTTGCGCAGGAGGAAGAGGGTCACAGGGGAGGTGGTGCTAGGAATTCCTGGATCCTCTGGAGAGTTTGTTGTGCAAGTCAGATGGATGGGTGGGCGTGGGTTAGGAGCATGCTAAGTTTGAGAAAAAATATTCAGGATGAGGGAGAGCAAATAAGGAAGTCAACACTCACAAGGCGAGCTTTAAGTGGGTAAGCCTTAAACTGCATACTCTTCCTGGTGGTCACTTTGATATCCAACTTAACTATATCTTCATGAATCACAGGGTCACAGCATCGAAGGCGGGGGTCGTCGAATTCAAAAAGGGCCAACTAGTACAAGTATACAATAATAAGCTTGCCTCAACCCTCAGCACAGAACATAAACTAGCACCGATGTGGTCACCTCCCTGACAGGTCATGGAGCAACTCCTGAATTTGTATGAACTCAAGTCATTGGATGGCACCCCCTTGGATGGGCTATTCCATGCTAGACATTTTCATAGTTTCGTACCAGGGGAGGGCATGGTGCTGGCAGTGGAACAGAAGGAGTTTGAGGAGGCACTAGCAGCAGAGAAATCCAAGGAGACAGTGGCGGAAGAAAAGGTAGCAGATGATGAAGCGGAAGAGGCAGGGTTGGAGAGTCAAGGCGAAGAAGAGGGTGAAACTCAGACCAATGAGAGGTTTTTCTATGGGGAGGACGAAGAAGGGGTTCAAGACAATGAGGAACTGGGCATTGGTGCTAGAGTGGCAGTGAGGAGGTGAGGATGCCTCCATAGCGGAGGGGGGCAGATAGACTGGTGACTGTTCTGTATATGAGAAGTACCTGTGATATACAGACCGGTAAATCTGAGTTTAAATCCACATACTGCATGGCTCCCATGCCTGTTTCCATAAAAGGTTCGATGATTTCTGACCTCCCCTAAACAATAAGCACGTGTTGCACAACACACACTGCATTTTCACTGTATTCACGGTCTCCGTTGCATGAGATTGATGCATTTTCTTATGAATGACACATCTGTAAAATCTGGAGTGGTTGCATTCAGACTGGACAACTTTTCAGATTTTTGTACTCCATCCATTTTGTCACTTAGCTATCTGTTCTTTCTTTTCCCTCCTTGTTTGAGTAGTATTTTTTGGGAGGTTCTCATTTTCTTGCCATACATTCAATGTTAAAGAAAAACACAAGGATTAATATAAATATATCAGCTGTGCCTCTGGGGTGCATAGCTGAAAGACGATTTTGGGTTGGACACAGGGAAATCATAGACCAGGAAGATTTGGCATGGGCCAGACTGGATTGTTAAGGGGAGGTCAAAAATCATCGAACCTTCTATGGGAACTGGCATGGGAGCAGTGCGGTATGGGGATTTAAACTCAGACATACCAGCCTAGGGGCCAGATGGAATAGGAGATACAGTCGCAGACAAACAAAGACAACAATTTTGCTAATTGTGAGATGGGGACCCTGCACAACCCTCAATGTTACTTTTTATTGCAGAAACATGAAGATTAGGATCCAATGCTTTGATTTACATGAGCTGATTTTTTGAAATTGATGAAATAAGAAATTTTAGCCCAAAAATATTGACCAGACCCTGAATGAACCCTTAAAATTATGAAAAATAGCACAATTGACTCCTTTTTCAATTCTGTATCTGATCCTGAAGTTTGGGGAAAATCTGACAAGCTGTTCTTGTAGAAAAAAATGATTTTAAATCACCTAAAATAGCAACTCAGGGTCTTCCCACCCCCATTGACCCTCAATGAACCCTGGCTTGTTGATCCCCCTTCCCCTCCCCACCTTCAACACATGCATATTATTAGTTTCTGATCAGAATTACAATGTTTAGCAAGTGCCACTCAATTTTTAAATGACCACCAGCGTTGGGAGCCTGCCAGGGGGGGTCCCAAGACCTGCTGAAGACCCCTACAAAACGACAAAAATTGTCAAAAATTTTGGCCAACTCAATCCCTTGTGGGAAAAACTTTGGAGGGGTGTTTTTGGACGTAGTTTCGCATCCTGAGTTCGAATCTGAAGTCAGATTGTCAAAATATTCATTTCTTCGCAAGCTACTGAAATTGTTGTCTTTGTTTGTCCGCGACTGTAGGGCATTCCAAGGAGGCACGTGACAAGGAGATTAGTCAGCAAGTAGAGTAGAGCAAGCGGACACATTGATGATTGAATATTGAATGACCACGACTTCACCACGCATTTGCATCGTCGGAAGCACTTGCGCCCCTTCCACCGCTACACCTACGCTCTTACCATTTTCACCTCGAACCTCCCAGGATGCTGCGCCGATTTCGTTCAAGAAAGATGCCCTCTTCCCCATCCCTCCTCCATCGATTTCACACGATGTTTAAGCGCCGAGGACGACCTACCCAGAGCGAAAAAGACATAGCTAACCATTCAAATGAATGGAATATACCCCTTCCCCCAGATCTAATGTATCACATCATTGACACCTACCTCGACACATCCACGATAATAGCTTTGTGTGCCGCGATCCCAGTTCTTCGGCCTTACTGCCATCCACGACCATACCGACACATGGCTGTCCACATTCACAAAGATTATTTACCTCCTCACGCGCACGAAGTTTACATCGAACTATCCGAATCCCCTCTTACCCTCTACCAGGAGGACAAGTCTATACTCCTTTCGACTCAGCTGCATGACTTAGGCTATGCTAGCACAGAAAAAGTGCGGGGCATCCTGTCCCTGGTCAGACATCTAACGCATCATTTAACGTCAATCTATCTGAATATCTCAGTAAGATGGAATGAGCTCGATGAGTTCGTGAAAGTCTACATCTTGGCTCTTCTGCAACGCAGCGGATTACGCTCAGTCAAGCTGAATAGCCGTCACATTCCCGTAAACTTGCTGGGTGTGGTGCAAAATCTCAAAACGCTCGAAGTGGATATGGAGTCTTTGTGGCATCCCGACAATATTTCTTTGTCGGGACAAAGAGGAAAGGTGTACGTCGAAGAAGTCCGTCTCCGTGGCGGTCTCCATTATTGCCTCACCGGACCCGGGACACCGTTTAATTGGTCCAGATTGAGTGCGATTGAGTATACCAGATGTCGAGGGGGTCTACAAGGGCTGCTTGAGTTGTGTTCCTCCTCTCTTCAATCGCTAGAATTTACCATGTATGGGGAAGATGGTGAGCAGTGATTTATCCCTCACCCTACTAAACTCACATGAACTTTTCATACTCAGTTTATATCGACCATGGCCTCGATCTCGGCATTCTTACCGGCCTCCGTCATCTCACATTATCCATCAGTCTTACCTATTCTGTTGAACAGACAGTGTATGACAATCCCGGAACCTACTCCTCAATTGAGCCGTTTAGGTGGGTTCCCTACATATTGGCGTCATGCAACGGGAACAACACTGTGGAGAAAATCGTTCTTATAATGAGTACGGTAGACCCTCAAGATTTGAGACAGTGTGACTGGCTTTCCGTGGATAAAATCTTCGAGGGGGAGGGGACATGGATGTCGCTGAAGGAGGTGCTGGTCGTGAATTGTAAGGACAATGAATGGCGCACCTATCGGGAACTGGAAGCCGACCAGTTGGAGTATATTGAAGCTAGTCCGACGCCTTGTCTTCAAGCAAGGGAGGTAATTAGTTGGCGTCAGTACGTTAAAGATAGCATGTAACCCTTTCCATCGAGTACTATAATTCATTCCATCTGGTCCATCAAATACCATGTAAAGACCTCTGATTTTCCATTTTTATGGATTGATTCCGTTAACGAGATAACCAATTGCGAGTATCTTTTATCTCGTGCTAAACTCTAATTATGAAGGGATTATGTTGTGAATTCCAAATGGAAATTTATTCTCTGAGGTAGTGGAACACAGATTACTACAATCACATTTCGCAGAATCAGGAGCCTTCAAGTGGTTCCGTGGATGCCAAGGTAACTGTCAAGTTGAAGGCATGTGCACTTATGTGGATGTTATTATTTATAGGGAAACAGGGGTCGAAATGAAACGGTAGAGGAATGTAGAGGACTTGCGAAGAAAGAATCTGAAGAAGCGGGCCTGCCCAATTGAGATGCGGGAGAGGATGCTATATCTGCAATTTATGAGAGAGAGAGAGATTCCGGAGCGGTCCCAATGATCCGTTGAATGCTGTGTAATGTAATGTCCATAGTCGACCTCCGCCAAGAATCATTTTGTCCGCCTTCCTCATTCTATATTCAGCTCCATTCCCTCGGCCACATCCACCCATTACTTTTCAGATTCTCAAACCAGCCCAACTGCTCATCTTCATAGAGTATTCGCACATTGCCATCCTCCACATTGATCTCCACCCGATCCCCTTTCCAATCGTTCAGATTCCCGGAACGTAGCTCATTATCATCCTCCTCCACTTCCCCATCCTCATGCAACGGCCCAATGAAGTATCCTCGGTTTATGGCGTCCTCGTCTAGTGGTACTGCCGCGCTCAACACGCTTGGGGAAAGGTAGAGGTGGCGGTCGATGTTGCCCGCAGTGATTCGTAGTCTAAGAGGACCACGGAAGTTGCGCGGGAGGAAGAGGGTCACGGGGGAGGCGGTGCTAGGAATTCCTGGATCCCCTGGAGAGTTTGTTGTGCAAGTCAGATGGATGGGTGGGCGCGGGTTAGGAGCATGCTAAGTTTGAGAAAACATATTCAGGGTGCGGGAGAGCGAATAAGGAAGTCAACACTCACAAGGCGAGCTTTGAGTGGGTAAGCCTTGAACCGCGTGCTCTTCCTGGTGGTGACTTTGATATTCAACTTTGTCTGGCGCTTCGGCTTCTCCGCCAATCTCGCATTCAAATTCGCAGACGACGCCATTCGTCTTCGATACGATGAGATTGAATCGTTATCAGCTACAAGGTGCAGAACAACATCCATGGTGCCGTTCTCAATTTCCAACTTGACATTCTTCCGCCTTCGATCGGCACGACGCGCAGCTTCGCCTGTCTCCCCCGTCACAGCTGCCAGCACGGAGCCAGGAATATTCAAATGAGGGTCGATGCAAAAAGTGTCTTTTATGGATGTGCTGTTGCCAAAGAAGGAGAAAATCCGCCTGTTGGTTGTGGACATCCTTACTAGGGAGATGTAATTCGTCGCGTTGTGAGGTCGAACAACCATAGATCCTTGCTGGTACCGCGGCGCCTCTCGGTCAAACTCTTGGGCGTCCCCTATGTCTGCTGGTCCAGCTTCTAAGTGAGACAGGGAGACGTCTGTCAGACTTGTCGGAGTCATCATGAACGTGTTTGGGCTGATTGGGGAGGCTGAGCTTGGGGGAGGTGTAGCAGCTTCCTGCATCCTAAGGAGTCGGTCAAAGTTCTCGTGGTTTGAGGGCCGTTGGCGGGTGCCGTTACTGGTGGGTGTCTGGAAAGGCTTCAGTGCGTAGTACTCCACGCGCGCTAATGAAGTGAACTCACCTCGTCTGCTGGCCCTGCTGCGTCGATCGCCCCTCGTGGAGGTACCCCCGCATTCATGGAATAGCTTGGAGGGGGGAAGGGATTGAGTGAGCCTCTCGAAGCTGCCATGATGGCTGTGTAAGTAGAAGAGGTCACGGTGTGTTGCAGTCACTGCCAGTGCGACTGCGTGGGCACGAGAAAGTTTAATATCTCTGGACCTGAGCGCTTCCCAGCAGGGTTCTCTCGTTGGTTCCTTGATTGACGTGATAACTCCATGATTGTTTGCATATTGTTTTGCACAACGAATTTTCGTGAGCGCTATTTGGTTGTGTTGTGACGGGTATGTCCCAAACCCTGAACCCACCGTCGTCTTCGTTTTTCCGTGTCCAGAACACTCCTTGCCAAGGTGCCATGATGATAGTGTAACAGTGTGTGTTCAGATTCTTTGAGGAATGGGCCAGATTCCAGACACCAGATCTTTCGGGACCAAAAATGTCACGTCGCAACACAACCAAATAGTGCTCACGAAAAAATTGTTGTGCAAAACAATATGCAAAACACTGTAAAGTGAAAACTGAAAAATTAGTGTCGCCGTTACTAACCAGGAAATCGTCACTCTGGCAGCGTTCGAAATTTCCGCTGGTCATCTCCTTCTTTACTATGCTCTGGATGCTTTGTGGAGAGTATCATGATTCAAGTCAAGATTTACTTTGGATTTACTGGTACATATGTGCAATAGGCAAAAGTCATCTACGTGAAAACTCAACGAAACGTTCTGCCCAAGTATAACAACTTGAAGTCAACTGCGTCTGTTGCGTGAATTATCAGTACAACCCAAATTGCAACATGGTAATACCAGCTATCATCGTCAGAGAATTTAGGCAAAGCATTGGGTTTTGCTTTTAGGGGAACCTGTTGGGAACCCGCAGTCTCTGTATATTCGGAGGTGAGATATCTGGGGATATTCAAGAGGGGCAGGAGTGCGTACAGGTGATACGATGGAGTGTTGTCGCCTCAAGGTCAAGCAGCGTTGTGCGGGTCGGCGACCTGAGGTCACAGTCATCGACCGTAAATTGTGAGAGAGTCACCAAAAGTCGTCAACAGACAAACGTTCGCAACTTTGTGTGGTGCCATGGGGTCCTACCTCTGGGCGCGCGCTACATCGCACTGCGCGGTTTTCTAACGCTGCAAAGTGATTCCTACATCATATTCTGTATCTACCACTGTTATAGATTCCTTTATATCGTGTTCTGTATCTACCACAATCCATTTTGCGTGCTACCCTCTGTGACAGTTGTTCTGCGTCACCAACCTTAGGTCACAGTCACCGACTGTAAATCGTGAGCAGGTTTGAGCTGGCTTAACTGCTCAAAAAAAACTTATATATGTCTGGGTTTGAAGAACTGCTGTTGTGGTTCGCATGAAGCGTCCTGGTCGTCCTTGCTCTGAGGCTAGCAGAACCGGTGATCATGAAAGTGTCAATAATTGGTCCGTATTCAAGTTGCCGTCTCAACTCAATCTATGTATATCAATAACTAACTCAAACTTAGGGTCAATTCCTGACGAGGGAGTCCTGGCGAAACTATCAGTCAGTCTGACGACTATGAATATCGAAGGGAATAAACTTACCAAGGCGAGGGACTACAGATTCAATCACCCTTGCCAGATGGTTTGGGGGTTCGGCGGTCTAAAATAGGTGAGTAGACAATCAGCCTTCAGTGCCGACCACTGTGATCCAAACATGCCTTTAGTAGGCGACGGATAAAGCGACCTCGGTGCGAGAGGAGGCAATCCAGCAGCCATGCGGGCAGCGTTGGTCTTCAGATCCCGACCAATGTTAGCATTGGGTCCCGGCAGGTCGCGCTTGAAGGGAGCCTTCATCATAGCGTCGCGGCGCATGACACGGACGCGTTCCGCGAACGTCAATTGAGCCATGAGGAGAAAGAAAACGATGAAGACGGTTCGTAGGTAAGTCATGCGGTTGTTAGCCATGAGTGAGCGTCAGGCGGATGAAACAACGGAGGGGCGCGGGGAAAGAAAAGAGGCAGGGAGAAACCTACGGGCGACCTTGTATTTCATCAGCCCATTTATATATGAGCACGAATTAAATTTCTTATGTCAAAGGTATGTCAAAGGTATGTCAAAGGTTTGTATATTTCGATCACTGTACCTATATGCTATTTATAGACATCCTCGTTCGGGACGCCAGATATCGCTCCAAGAACAAGAGGATTGGATACTTTCGATCGTTTAAGTAAAGTTGGTGAACACTGTTCAGGGAATTTACACTGTAGAGGGAATACGTGAAGGAAGCTTTCGTGTACAGAGAAATGTTTTGCCTCCTCCAGTTAACGTGTGAGTTGCATGTTGCCAAGTCAGAGGTTTTCGGCGCCTATGACATGATGGCGCAGCAAGGGCGCCTCAACTCGCTCCCACCAACAAACGTGTTACTGTCTGTGTACTTACTCTGATGTCTATCCAAAATGGATACGAATTTAAATTGAAAGGACACCGGGGACACTTGGATATTATCTCCAAGTACATAGGACTCGCATAATAATTGTTGTTGGGAGCTGCAAGGGAGTTGGTTGGCAGGGAAGGGCCCGAAGTTAGACTATTTAAGTAGCCTCGATTGATGATAATTATACTTAACGGGGGTATATCCTCGCACCCAAAATCCCACACTCTGACATGAATGTGAATCCCGCCAAGCCTAGGCCCGCATGGCCAGGGTCAGCGCAACCTGCCGATGCGAATGGAACGTTCAGTAGGTGGTGTAATACCTAAGCCTGAGAATACTGATTTTGAGGTTGACCATGAGGGACGGCGTAATACTTATTGTGGGCATACCATTGGCTACAGTCGTGGACAAGCAAAGCCCACTAATAAAAATGGAAATGTATTGATGGCTACCAAAGTGCCCGGAAAACGTGCAGATATGTTGAGGGAAGCTTCTGGCCAAATTTCAGCCAAGTCTCACGAGCCGTTTTGGAGAAAATGGCCATATACAGAAATACACCCTAAAATTTTGGCCGGACACCAAAAAGTGCCAAGAAAAATATGAACAATAGCGGAATCGCTTCCTTTCACGGAGAACAATCTGCCCATCAAGTTTCGAAACAATTTATGGAGTGGTTCTTCTGGAAAAAATTGCCAAACATTGACCCAAATTGGGCACTTCGTCACTTTTGATGTGACATCTATCACGGGACTAAGAAATTCCATCACACTAGGCTCTACTAGGCTTTCTCAATGCAGGGAAACAACAGGGAAATCCCTTTCTGATAGAATCTTTGCCCTTTCTGAGTAGCTTCCAGCCGAAGCTCAGCACAGGTACCAACTTTCGATAATTTCTGGCCGGTTTCGACCTGTTTTTCTCCTTAAATATTGCAGTTTTTTAGTCGAAAATTTTGGCCACGCCAATTCCTTGTGGGAAAAACTTCGGAGGTGCGTTTTTCGACGCATTTCGCAAATCCGAGCCAGAATCTGGAAAAATCTCAGCTCTAGATACATTATTTACTGAGATACCGAATTAGTGGGCTTTGCTTGTCCACGACTGTAGTACGGTGTTATGAAACTAATAACAGAAGATGCCAAGAAGATCATGATCATCAGCAAAAACCCATGACTATTTTGATCACCTTGGATTCAGTTGCTACCAGACGACAAGGATCAAAAGGGCTCGCAACCACCTTACAATGAGTGCAATCAGTTATCACCGCTTACATTGCTGAGGGATATTTTACAAGATACTATGTTTGTTCAGGTGTTTGAAACTTTTTCACCGCTGCGCAATTTCTGCCTCACCACTTCATTGAATTCTTTAAATTTTTAACAAGCCAATAATATTTTTTCTCTTCTATATGAATATCTACTTTTTTTTGGTATAATTGTGTTGTGTTCGCTGTCCGGTGCTCAGGGTTCAGATATATCAGGAGATTGAAACTCGTGTCACACTAGGTAACAACAAATTTGGCTGATGGATGATGCCCAGTCAAAAATGACTCGGGTTATTCCGAGGTAGATCTGATTGCCTAGAATTGAAGCGATGTAAGGTGTCATTTTATCGACAGAATTCTATACAAATAGATTTGAGTTCGATCCAATTCGATATTACACTATGTAAGCCATGTACGCAGCGCGGTTTTTAGTGTTGCAAATCGCCTGAAATATATCTAACTCGATTGATGCTCACACAAGCCATGCAAATTGACCATACTGTCATGTGACCATTACTGGGTCACTTTAGCTTAAATTGCAGATTGCACGCCTCCCTCTCATTGGGAGCACATAAAATTTTGCAAGTGAGTAGGAGGAAACATATACATATTGTATCTGTAAGTTTTATTTAGGAGGGATGCTTTTGGGTAGTGTTAAAATGCCTTGACCCGTTTGTCCTGAATTGGTCAGCCCCCATAAGCCAACCGTAAAATATTCTTAGACACCCCATATTCTCCTTATCTGATTTAAAATTTTGTGTGTGAGTTACCAATACCTCCACTGTAAACTCTCAAAAATATTTGTGTCAATAGAGGCTAGCACTGTGGAGAGAAATGGTTGTCAATTAGATAGACTTGCTTTTATGGGCAAACTTGGCAAAACAACAATGTGACCATCTTATCTCCCTTATATCTCAGCTCATACTCAATGTTCTATCCAATAAATCTCCACACACAGCCGCATGTGCATTGTCAAACTCTGTTCAAAATTTCAAATGCATAGCATGGATTGTTGTGGTGCTATAGCTTGTTGACCCGTTAGTGCTGATGACCTGTTAGGGGTCACATGACAGTAGTCACTGTGACTCGGCCTGATCGGAGTTGATTTTCACCGGGGATGATGTGCAAATGTCACGCAAATGTCACATTTTTCGAGCTGTTTCACAGCAGAATTTGGTCTTTTGCCCTTCCTGAAAAGACAACTTCACCTTGCTATCTAAATTTTTTTATTTGAACTTAAGTATGCCATTCAAATGCAACTGGAAAGTTTTAGAATAAAGAGTCAAGCCGATTTGGAGGGATCTGAGAGAACATTCCATTACTTTTGTTTGTCAGGTGTAATGAAAACAACAAATCCATGTCCCCAGACCACAAGTCTTTGACTCTTGTTCTAAAATTTTGAGACAATAAATGTAATGCATAAATACACCTTCTGTGAAAATTCCAAGGCCCCAAGGCAAGTGGAAGGTAAAATAATCCACAGTTTAAAACACCTGATGGGTTTCAAACACCTGAACAAACATAGTACATTGTCATAGTACAGTAGCAGCATTGTAATGTCACACAATAATTGCACACATTGCCAATAGGTGTCAGAAATGTATATATTTTATCAGGTTGCAACTTGCAAGCCAATTACAAGTGGATTTGTATGAAGATAGAATGTTGCCACAATCTCAATTGGGATATGCATATGTACAGGAAGATTCATTTAAATATGGTTGCACCTTGCACAGTACTAAATAGCCTACGCTTCTTGTGATCTTCATCTGCCTGCACCCACATTTGTGCTGCCAAAGACAGTAACAATATCATCATCTCCCTCGTCACTCTCGTAGAATCAAAACATTCCTTGGATAAGGTAGTTAAGTAAACAATTGTATTAGAGTGAATTAACAACACACATTAAAAGCGACAGATGCAATCACTGGAGTGGGGGAACTTGAGAACACATTCATAAAGGAGTGGAGCGGAAGGATCACCTCGTGACATTCAGAACAATCACACTGAATACCAGACTACCAGTATCTTGCGAGTAATAGTTGATGGTCTAAAATTGCGTTGTCAGTGAAAGCTATGGAAATGGTGTGAATCCATGTACCTCAAAATTGTGTTACCCATCCTGTCGCCCATGGACAACTTCCTCCACATCGAAATGGAGGCCCCATGTCACCACCTCCAAATACCCCCATGCCCGGTACTCTCCTGATGTCACCTTCCTTTGTCGTCATCCAAAGGTCATGTCACACTCTCCAATACTTACTGCCCATCACATACTTGGCATGTGTCATCGGGCGGCCAGGGTCTTCTGGCTGCATTGTGCCACAGATGGGCTTCTGGAGTTGACGAATTTGTTGCGCTTTGGTAAAAAGATTCTGCCATAGTATGCAATGTGTTGATGTCAGTGTCATCATGAGTGAGTTTGTGCTGGCCAAGCACATACCCAATCATGAAGACACTGTGCAGGAGGAGGGGAGGGGAGAGTGTGAAGTTGGACATTGAGGGAAAAGTTCACAGGTCCAAAAATTTCCGAATTTGGACATTCAACATTGACAGGAAAGGCAGAGGGCTGACGAGATGTTGAGGAGGCGGCACAATTCTGAGAGGAAGCTGAGCCTAGAGAGACAGTAGCTCTGTTGAGCACTGCCATACAGTGAGACATTACGAGGCTGGGTGTTTGAGGGTTGAGCAAGGTGGAATGGGAAAAGGTGGCACCACTGTGGATCCAATCCTTCCTGTGACTTTGACATATTGAAAAAACACTTACAGGGTCTTGCATAAACAAGTTCAGGTGGAGATTTCACAAAATGTTGTTTGCAAGTAATTGGTTGTGGCTGAGCCATGACTATTGTGATGATTATACATGACATTCATCACAAAATTACTCTCTTTGGGCACGTGAAAACATGGGCAAACAGCTTTTTAAAAACCATCACCTGAACTTATTTATGCAACACACTGTAAGTCCCATAAAGTAGCAAGGAATGGTAAGGAGCAGGTGACATAGTTGCAACATCTACGAGCCATTTCAGCTATGGTGAAGAGATTGTAAATGCATTGTAATGTGTGTTACATATTGTAACGTCTCCCCCGGATTTCACCGACACTTGAGACAGCAACAAATATGTAGGGCTACATATGTATAAACATATGCACTCAAAACTGCAGGATATGCTGGAATCTTTTTTGTCCTGATATATTTACTTTCAATTTCTAAGTTTGGTGATGGAATTGTACATCCATCATATGCATAAAACAAACTTACAATAAAAAAAGGGATCAGTTCCAAGATATGAATGAATAAATATGATCTGCATTCATATTTGAACTTCCTGGACCAAGATTTTAGCATATTCTACATATGAATTCAGATCATATTTAATTGTTCATATTTTGGAACTGATCCCTTTTTTATTTTAAGTTTGTTTTATGCATATGATGGATGTGCAATTCCGTCACCAAACTTAGAAATTGAGAGTAAATATATCAGGACAAAAGGGATTCCAGTGTATCCCGCAGTTTTGAGTGCATATGTTTATGCATATGTAGCCCTACATATTTGTCGCTGTCTCAAGTGCGACTTACAATGTCTACCAGTTCCCAGCATTTTTCCTGATTGATGCTACAGGAGTGCACGGTGGCGAATGGATTCCAGGACAGCTGCCACCACTCGATCATATGGTCAGCTAGGAGGAATTGGATGCTTCAATTTTGCGGTAATGTTAGGATTTTTTTGGCATACACACATCTATTTATCACTCTGCTCTCGATAGGACTTTTTCTGGTCGTCTCTTATTATAATTGTTGAGGAAGAGGATGCTGATGCCTGAAATGGAATTAGTAGTCAAGGCAAACGGGCAGCCCCTTTTCACTGCATTTTTTCACATTGAGAGATTTAACTCGCTGTCGGAAGCAAAGCCCAGATTGACGCTAACACACTCGCACAGACTTGCACAGATTTTGAGCTGGCTTGCCCAGGTTGGTTTTACAAGCTCCACGTGTATTTCCAATTGCCCAAAAAGAACTGTATGCAATTGAAGAACCAATGTTGTGCCTTGCATGAAGCGCCCGTCCTGGTGCTTGCTCTTGAAAAGCTACAGAACTGGTGAAATTGTAGGTATTCGATTTGTATTGCCGTCTCTCTTCGATTTGCTACGAATTTGTTGCCATTGACTATTAAATACGGAGATGACTGGGGCTGCAGTGACAAATTGTCTGATTCTGAACCTGAGCCTCTCGGGCCGGGGCCTTCCTCACCATTGGAATCGTGCCCAGATGCACTGCCATCATCGTCAAGTTCTACATCACTGTCATCCAATTCCCGCAGAGATGCAGGTCAGCTTCAAGCTAGCTGGGTACACACACAACGCAAGCCTCGCACATGATCCAGGCTTTGGGTTTATAGTCATAAGCAAGAATCTTGACTTCAAAGACGTAAATGAAGCACTGGTCATATTGCATGGAACTGTTCAGAACGGGAAGGACTGAGCAGTAACTTACATAGATTATGCATAGAAGTTGAATTCATACGGTCTTCGCTGACACTGATAGAGGTTTCAAGAAATTATAGTGAACTCAACGAAATTTGACTAAGTCCATTGACAGACTTGCAGGCATGTCACGCCTCCGCCCAAAAGGGTCACAAAATATTCCAGTCTGTTCGCAAGCTTGCCATTTTTCTCTTTTTCTCTTTGGATTATGTAATGTAATGTCTTACATAATTTATTGTTGTAATAAACATTGCATAGAGCTTGGGGAGGGCATGTCAGCATTGGAAAGTATGGCGATCTGTGTGGCGA
Organism: Laccaria bicolor S238N-H82; assembly: GCF_000143565.1. Classification (NCBI taxonomy): domain Eukaryota; kingdom Fungi; phylum Basidiomycota; class Agaricomycetes; order Agaricales; family Hydnangiaceae; genus Laccaria; species Laccaria bicolor. The sequence continues at coordinate 693,494 of NW_001889888.1, forward strand.
TCTGTATGGCCGGAAACGTGACAACAGACACGTGATGTTCAAATATTAGTCCACGTTGCCTCGTGCACTTCACCACAAGGGGTATGTAGTTATTCGTTCAGAGACATGACCTACCCTGTGGGAAGTTGGAGATCCAAGTGTGCAAAAAAATCCAACCCCCAATTTATTTTTATTTTGAGCAGCTCAAAGACATGCTGTGCTTCAGGGGATCTCCCTTAGTATTCTTATGACATGTACAAGACTTACATCACTTTACATCTCATCTGTACTTACATATATGTAATACTGCCCATGGTGGAAAGAGTGTGAATGATAGATACTCATTGTCTTACCACAAAATGAGTTTGACAAGGTTTGGGTTCAACTGGATTCCAGCGCCTGCGTACATCCAAGGTGGGCACACAGAATGCGAGGCTGCTATATTGTGAGCAAAGGCAAAAGTAAGCAATGGAAATAGAAAGCAAAGGAAGGAGATCATATGTAAACTTCCCATTGAGCGAAGGGATGACCTTGCCAACGGCCTTGGCAGCACCAGTGGATGAAGGGATGACATTGTTGTTGATGCTATGTCCACCATGCCAGTCCTTGTGCGATGGGCCGTCAATGGTCTCTGAGTCGAGGTGGTGGCATGGACGGTCGTCATCAGACCCTCAACGATATCAAAGTTGTTGTGAATGATCTTGGCAAGAGGGGCGAGGCAGTTGGTTGTGCAGGACACATTCAAGATCTGTAGTTCCCTTGATTATCAAGAAGAAGAAAATGGATGATAGATGTCTATGCATGACTTTGACGGCAGGGTCTTACTTGTCAAGGTTGACACCAACCATGAACATGGGTGTGTTGGCTGATGGGGCAGAGATGATGACTTTCTTCGCACCACCCTTCAAGTGGGTTGAAGCCCTATAATGTTGACGATCATTCAGGATGGCTTAGTAGAAAATGTTAAATGTTTACTTCTCCATAATAGTGAAGACACCCTAGACAGAAGATGGCAGTCAGCATCAAGTGTCTAAATCAGAAGAGGAAGGACACACGGTGGCCTCAACGATATACTCAGCACCAACTGAGCTCCAGGTCACGCTCACCAATGATGGTGACAGGCTTGCTGTTGACAATGAGCTTGCCGTCCTTTGCATGGAATTGTACTTGAACGGGAAGAGGGAGATGCAGGAGGATGCATAGCGCCCTGGTGTTTTGGACCGATGTAGCCGCCAAACATTCTGCCAAACATACACCGCCAAACATTCCAATTCTGACATTTTTTGAGCTTGCGAACAGACTGGTTGCGAGTCTAGTCGAAATCTCAGAAGTGTCTACACCTAAAATTACATTACATAATATAAGAGGACACCCCTGGCACTCCACAAGTCACAGTTGTGTTTGGTTGCAGTCAGTGACAGTCGGCGACTTTCACAGCAGTTGCGCAACCGGCACAACACTGAGGTCAAGTCTGTCTTTTTGAGAATATCATTAATCCCTTGCTTCTTCAAGAATTCGGAAAATGGCTTGGAATTATCATAGATTGTGTCACTGACATCAGGAAGGATGTACAGCTTGGTCTCCATCTCACCCAAGCAGAGTAAGTCATAACCAGCAACAAATTCAGTCTGGACGTACTCAAATTCAAGTAATTCCACTCCGTGCCCTTGTAATAAAGTAAAAATCAAGTTGTGTGATCCACAACAGTGAAACCTTACCTGCTTTACTCTATCCATCAAACTACGCATAAGCTTACTGCTAACCGATCCACCTTCCAGCGCCCCGAAAACGCGGCCATTGCATTGGATCGTGAACCAATTCATGAAATACCCAACGATAGCAGTGGTGTGGTTAACACAGAGCAAAGGGGACCAGGACGTTAAAATGTTATTCAGACCTACGTAATTGGCATCAATGATGTTTGAAACCTTGATGTGGTCGAAACGGATGCTTGAAGGGATGCCGTCTGCAGCCAAAGAGCCATCTCGAATCTGGCACCCAAGGTCACATGCATCTAGCATCTGGACAAAGAAGGATGTTGATGTGGTTTGTAGTCTGTCAATCACCTCGCGCAGCTGTTTGGAGAGGAAAAAGTAGAGGCAGCCGTAAATGTCTTCGGCGTTGGCTCCATGTGCTTTTCCGACATTCACCACGTCCCCTACACTGTTCAGCAGTTAAGTCATGCTGTTTTGGAAGAAGGATATAGACTTACTCCCAACTTCCAATGGGTCAGCGTAATCGGTTTCTAACTACTCCCCTTTGAGCGAGAAAAGGGAGAGGTTTGGGGTGTTGAAATGGGCGTTTGGGGCCCCGCAGGGGAGGACAAGGCCGAATTGGCGGAACTTGAGGAATGCGACGTGATGCGATGGTCGCAGCGCTGCATACATTTTATTGCGGTAATCTCCATGGCTTGGTGCATTTCTCACTTTGCTGTATTGGTCTTGGATCTCTTGTGCCAAGAAAGAGGTGGAGATGTAATGCTCGAAAAAAATGCACATCGCTTTAGTTAATGTGAAGGTCAGCAATGAATTTTGGCCAAGAGGAATGACTATGGATCCGAATCCTTGGTCATAGGCTCGTTTCAATAAAAACGTTATGATTGACGAAATTGTGACACAATATTCTGCAGGCATGAACACCGAGTACTGGAAGTGTAGGGCAATATCGGTGGCTGTAGTTTTGTCCACAATGCTTCCTAAAATGAGGAGTATGACAATATTGCGACAAACGATTGGCATGTTGCAGTCGTTCAATAGGATCTTGAGGTTCCCAGAGTAGTTGGATGGAAGACAGTTGAGAGTGCGCGCGATGTGCCGAAGATCTCCAGACGCTGAAGCATGACTTCAGCCTCGCGATAAATGACTCGATCCCTGAGATACACACCAATGAAGGCCAAGAAAAAATCCTTCTTTGGATCGTTCTCGTTGTTGGGGAGATTAATCATATCCATGGCGGAAGTAATACCCCATCTACAAATAGAATATTAGACGTCTATCATGCGCAGGCGGAGCGATAAGCATACAGCGACATGCCCATTGACAAAGCTAACCAATCATGGCTAATCCATTCTCCAGGCCCTCCCATGAAAAATGAAGGTAAGCGCTGTTCAACAGTCCAGCCAGGCCACCAATTCATGGAATGCAGTGTGTTCTTGCAGTCTGAAAATTGAAACAGTTTGGATACAACACTGTGGGACGTAGGCACTGAGAGACACCTTTCTTATGCCGGTGCCAATGGGTCTTCTGACAATTCTACACACAGAAGGTCAGGGAAGCAAAACGACGACCAATCAGTAAAGCAGATCATGCACCTTCGAACAATATGACACAAGTTTGCACACGCTGCAAGCCATCCTCCCTGGATTACCGCAAGCATGATAGAGTTTCGGCTTGACGTTGGCACAGGGCAAAACAAGTGGAAGAGAATGTTTTGGCTTGACTTTCGTCAACTTTTGGAGGTAGTCATCCATGGCCTTTGTGGTGAGGAGTCTGAGCTTGGGAGGTAATCCTCTATTGTTCATGTGGACTGCTTGTTAAGGTGGGTGAATGCAGGTGAAAAATATAACAAGAACAGAATCAAGGGCGAAGATCGTAGACTCTACAAATACTTGGGCAGCTCAAGAAGGTGGCTGTGTGCAGGTTTGCCCCAGGGTGTTGTAGGTCCAACCTCTTATGCAATGAAGGCAAGCATCGAGCACTGGTGGCTTAGCTCCTTGAGAAGAACTAACAAATTTGGTATATTGGCATATTTTTTTCAAGCGGAAAGTTATATAGAAGACTCACCGCTCGGCTAAGGCTGTGTCTGATTTCTTTCTAACCTCTGTTCGCCCTTCAATGCCTAACATTTGTGGACTTTGAAGTCAATTCGACTCAGGCTCAAAAACCTTAATGGCCCCGCGACTGTGGTTGATGCTGTTGGGGGAAAGACATTAATGGCCAAGGGTAGTTACAGACAGATATGGCAGTAAATCTCCAAAACCAGTGGCATCCAAACGTAGCAACAGCACTTCTGTGCAAGTTGCAGCTTGGTTGCAGCGTGTTGTTCTCGTGCTCCATCTTTTAGTGAAGTTTGCTTCAATTTGCGTCAATCATAAACACAGATCAAATACTTTGTGAATTGACTCTTACCTGATGACTGAACATGTAGGCCCTTGCAGGTGCGTTTTTACCCATGCTTGGAGGAGAATTGTAGGTCGAATACAAGGGTGATGGCCAGTTCGAGACCTGTATGGTGCGCCTTGCGTATCAGCCAGGATTTCAATATTTGCAATTGATCAAAGGCATCTCCTTGGAGTCAGACTTCAAACACAAGGGACCCGATGCTCTTTGCTGGTTATGCCCTGGTTCCAACTGTTCGTTCAAGTACCATTCTATGTTTTCTCTTCACTTATGTTTTTCGCCTTTTATGTTTTCACCTTATGTTTGAACTTTTTCTGATTTAATTGTCGACACATATGCTTTGTATATACACCTAATGAAACACCATTCTTTGTTCTTTCTATGGGATGGGTCCCTCCAGCACTCTACAATGACGAGCATTGTTGCTTGAATCAGAACAAGACCCAATAACAAGTCATGTGATTCATGCCAGCATTGCAAACTTCCCTCACTGCATTTGTCTTTCTCCAGAGCTCTCTCTCCAAGGGCAGCGCCAAGGCATGTTGCTACTGCTGGTTTTTGGGTAGATGGTCTGCTGTGCACTGCTTGCGTTACTCTGGTCTTACTGTGTGACCTCAAGGGTGTGGCCACTGTCTTCACCTCCCAGCTGCAAATTGATGGCTGCTGCTCCTCTCCTTGCAAGTATGAAGCCTTTTAATTGGTGCGTTTCCAGTCTGTCTACTCTCTTTCAAATCTTCTTTAGAGTCTTGTACTGAAATTATGCTTGCTTTCAGTCGCTCTCCCTCCTTCAACATGTTGTCTGCAAACTCAGAACACACCCTTTCAAATACTGGCTTGAGGACCTCTGCATGTCAGTCTCCACCATTGATGTGGGCACCGCTTCACCTGTGTTCCTCTCAATTTCCACCTCAAAAGCCGCCTGGGGGAAAACACTCTGCCTCTGCCGTGCCTCGGCTTTTCCATCGTTATCACCCTGCTTGGTGGGCATCCCCACTTCCTCTGTGCTGTCTGTTTCTTATAGACGTGAGTGGATCCTCTTTTGATCCTTTTCCAACTTTCTCACCTCCCACTCCGTTTTGAAGATTTCGCAGGTACCTTTGTTGCTTGTCCCTTTGGCTTCCCTGACTTCTCCTAGGCCTGCGTGCACCTTCCTCACCTGTACCTGGTCTGTTGGCCCTTACTGGCATTGTCTCAGCACCCCCCAGTCCTCTGGTGGGAGGACCTGTTTGCAATCCGCAAGTTCATACTTGCAAAATTTGCTGGACTGTGTCCTGCTCGACTCACCTGATGCTTTGGTTTAGCCGAGTGCCAGCAAGTGAGTCGCTGCCGACTTTCCAGCAGGCTCTGGCAGGCTTCAACTGGGTTTGTGAATACATTGATTCATGCCAATCCGCAAGCTCGCTGACTGCCGCAACAACTCCTCCATTTGGCTCCACCAATTATATCTTGAGAGGTCAGTTGCTTTGTTGCTTATTGTTTGTTTGGTGTATAATAATGTCAGCCTATTCTTAGATTGAAACAACCACGCAAAGACGACATTTTGCGATTCCTTAGGCATCTTTTCACATTAATTAGGCCTATTTTACTTATTTGAAATGGTAGACGATTTCTTTTTTCATTCTTTGAGCTGCTTGAGCTGACCTCTCTACTTTGCAGTACTCTTGTGGTGGTTGCAGCTATGAGCAAAGCATGGTCGCCTATAGGATCCCCTCGCGCACACTCATATGAGGATATAGGAATCATTGACCTCAGCTCAGTATTAGGTGTTATTTTGGGGCCACCCGAGATCACAAGGAATGAGTAAGTATCAGTCTCTCTATCCCAGAAGAGAGTGTACCAACTCGCATTTTAGGAAAGCAAAGAAGTTCATGAGAGTGCCGCTTGGGAGCAGCATTATGCATGTTCGAGGTTCCAGGCTCTGGAATGTGTCAGTTTGGCGCCTAGCTCGTAAGTTTGGTACTGTATGTGGTGTAGATCTTTAGCGTGTATGATGTCAGTGTTTGTGGATTTCTGCCTGATATGAAAAGTTGGATGAACTGTCTAGTTGATTGGATAAAGTTTGTTGAGTCTACTATACTCACAATTTTGTGTTCTCTTCTCCAGATCTTTGCTCAGCAGTCATGGGTATGTGCATAGGTTGCAGGCTTGACTTTCCATATTTCTATGGAGACACTTGCCAAAAGTGTGTCAAGCGTGCTGCTGCGAAGTCCGAAGTTGAACGTGGGGATGTCGAGGTAAGAAAGCGTACTATTCAACCCAGGATCTTACTGACACAAACTACAGCACCAGCCGCAATGCTTAGGCTGCTCTGTTATTTACCTTTTCATGAAACATGAGTGGTGTGGTGCCTGCATCCAGAAAGAGCTGGATGCCAACAGTGAGGAACCTCTATATCTTCTTTGGTGTCTATCTGTAATCATTTCACCTTTTTTTCAAGAAGATTTGAGAACAGGTCTTATTGGGCATGCTGCAGAATATCAAAAAACAGCATCCGATCATCGCCTCAACCAAGCTGCAAGCAAGCAAAATCCTCAGCTCCAACAAGCAACTTGGATGAAGGAGCAACTAGCGATGGTTTGCAAGGCTTCAAAAGTTGACACATATACAACTGAAATCTCGTTATGGATCTATCTGCTGGGCAGAAAGGCTGCCAAACAGGTAAACCACTCTTGCCTTCAATATATATTACTTTCTGACATTCTATGTATTCCTAGGCGCAGACATTACCTCTTCATTGGATCTGGAAGGGAAGTGAATTGGCAAAAGATGTTCTTGAGTTTGCCAAGGCCGAGTTGAAGAAGGCTCACAACAATGTAATCTCGGCACAGCAGTCAACTCCCATTCCACTGAATTTGCAGAGTAGGCTTTTTTTTGTGATGAATCTTTACTCTCTGAACAGTGTTTATCATAGCGTACAATTCGGACTCTTGGCAAACAAAACTGTTCACCACTTTGAACCCACTGAAACTCACTTAGTCGGAATGGTGCATGCAATGTTCAAAAGCTTGAAGCTTGACTCAAAACTCAGTGCGAGCGATGTGAAGGAGATAGTGTTTTAAAGTCCAGTTAAGTCCAGTTTTTTACCTCAAAACGACGCAACTGGCAACCGCAACCGGTCTAGACCGATCCAGATATTAAGGCCCAGTGAAAATCGACCCTAAAAAATGGCCAAATGGATCGGTGGAGCCCAATCTGAACAGGGGAGATGGCCGGAAATTGGCAAATATATCGATTTGATCCGGAGAAACCCGATCTGCACAGGGTCAATTTTCACTGGGATTAAGGGACCGCAACTGAACCGCTTTAGACCGGTCCTAATCGGTCCACAACACGAAAAAGACTGGTCCAGACCAGTTGCGATCGGTCTTTTGTTGTAAAATTTATTACACCACAGAAACTAAATATTACCTCACGTACATTGCATACGTAGATAGATATTTTAATTCTCCGTAGACTGATCAAAAATCGAAGCAATTCCGTGAAGATTTGACTGAGTTATGGCAAAAACGGAAAGGATATACATTCAAATTGTGTATAAAAATGTTTTTGGCCATATCTCAACCAATTCTTGACCGCTTTTGATGATTGAGGGACCGAAAATTGAGTAAAAATGTGTGCGAGTAAGGTCCAACATGTGATGGGATGAAAGACCGGTTGCAACCGGTCTAAACCGGTCTTTTTTGGTTTTTAAATATTTACAAAAACATGGCAACTGGCAACTGGACTGACCACAAATGTGGGCAACTGCAACTGGAAAAAGACCGGACCGTGGTTCAGTCCAATTCAGTCCTATGTATATTTTCAGTCCTGTAGACTGGACCTGTGAAAACTAGAAGGAGAGACGAATGCCTCTTCGAGTCTACATTTTTGAAGTAGATACAGTAAGTTTATCCTGAATATATCACCAGGTGACTATATGATGTGAGAAACATTACTAGAAGTGGTCTGATGAAGACGATGATGTGCCATTCACTGCCAGCACTCGGGTATCGCAATCTACCAGACGATCAAGCCATGCCAGCACCAAATGAAAAGTGTCAAGCACAGGTAGTTTGATTCTTATTAGTGCTTGGAAGTCCGGTCCAGTCCGGTCTTTTGACTTTTTTTGGAAAGACCGAGACTGAGACTGGTCCCTGTATTTTGAAAAGCCTCAAAAAACTGGACCAAACCGATGGGAACCGGTTCATGGCGGTCTTGGGCGGTTTTTTGCAGTCTCAAGACCGGTCTGAACCAGTTGCGGTTCAGACCAGTTTCTAACCGGTCCCAGACCGGTCTTGAGGGTAGTGAGGAAGGGGTTTACTATGGAATAACTACATTTATATTCTACATGTATAAACACCCTCTATACATACACTCATACTCCCATTGTTTGACAAGCATGCTGTCAGGGACCGTGTTTGTAGTCATCATTGCCAGTGCATCGCGTACCTGCTGCCTGGTTGTGGTTGCGCTGTGCAGTGGTCGTGGTGGGGACATCATTAGCAAGCTGGGTTAGGAGGAAGGTGGTAGGTGCTTACTGTGTATGATACAATGAACAACGATATTGTCATTCGTTATTTGGTTGCCACGTCGCTGACAGCGGCGTGGCACCTTGGAGGGAGTTGTCGGTTGTGGTAGGCAGGGGGGGTCCATCACAGTCATCGCCAGATCTTGGTGAGTGGTGGTGGTCATCGATCGCCAAGGTGGGTGGTGGGCAGTCACGTTCATCGTCTGGCGACATGGCACTGGAATTGATGTGAGAGATGATAAAAGGAAGGTGGGGGGGCTTACCACAGAATAACCCAGAGCAATGAACCCTCATTGCCACGTCGCTGCCAGCGACATGGCAGTGAGACAATGCAGCACAGATGTGCTGCATTGTCGCATCGACCTCGTGGGCGCTTGTTCATGTGCAGATGACGCCAGTAGTGGGCGGTGGTGGCCATAGGCGATGTGGAGAGGCAACGGCAGGGGGGTTGTTGTTGTTGTTGTGGAGGCTGTGGCGCACTATGGCCATGTGGGTGTTGTAGCTGAGCCTCCAGCGTGTGAGGTGGCAGTCAATGTGTGGCCTAAATGTCGTTTAGCCCATGGTGGGCGCTCACTTTGCAAGGCGGTGGTCACGAAGGGTGGTGACAGTGATGGGGATTTGGTGGGAGGAGTGTTGTGTTTGCATTTACTTACATGTTTGTGTTTGTGTTCAGTTACAAGTTGTGTTTGTGTTTGGTTACAAGAACCAGTTGAGACCAGTTAGACTGGTCTTTTGTCGGTCTTGAAATTTCCGAAATCATAAGAGACTGAAGACTGGACTGCGGTTGCAGTCTTTGACGGTCCTGAGAATTTCCGGTCTTGAGCAGTCTGGGTCCGGTTCAGTCTCAGTCTTTTTTCAGTCTTGAGACTGGACTTCCAAGCACTAATTCTTATTGGTTAACGTGCCCTGACGTCTGAAGTGCTTGTTAGGTTTCACATCAACATATACCAGCTCATTTCGGCCTCGGAAAAAAGCTATCTCTAGCTTTGATGTTGATGATGTGGCCCCAATTGATATTCCTTTCAACAGCTATGAGTACACATGAATGACGGTGACCGCAGATAAAGAAGGACATGTTCAAGATCACATCTGTCTTGAGCCCAAGACGATAAAAATTGCCAGGGATTGGAAGAAAAACATTGGTGATGGCAAGGGGTACCAAAAGTAAAAGTACATGACACAATGTTATGTTGCGTGTTTAAGCCCTCTGAATGACCTCCCCCCCTCTAGCACCTTCCAAATAAGGAAAAACATGTGATTATTCTGGCCTCCGCCACTTCCTACTGTGCCCCAAAGTCTGATGTTCTTTCAACATTCCTCATCACAAAACCAATCTGCCAAAGGTCGTTCAAGGAGCCCACAGCATGTTAGATGGTACTGTTAAATGGACCAGTGCCAGAGAGGTCAATTGGGTGCTGGCAGCTTACAACAAAGTTGCACCCTGGTGAGTAACAGTGCAGAAGCTCCTTCTTGGAAATAGCTTGCTTACACCCAAAACCAGCACAGATCAGCCTGTCTTGCTCCAAGTTCTTAATCCAATGTCATCTCCCCACTCTGGATGTTGATACTTCTGAAGATAAAGGTGTGTGATCAGTGATCCCCAGGAGATGCTTGACGAAAACACAATCACCTTCAAGCTCTTGATTGTCCAACATATCGGCCTCCCCAGTACTTGGAATAACCTCTTCATCACCCTCTTTGATGACCTCTTCATCACCCTCTGTCTCTTCTGCGGACCCCTCATCAACAACTCCATCAAGAGATCTAGTTAGGTCATGGTCAGGCTTTTCTGCTGAACAAGCATGGAGACAACTCACCCCATTGCAACTCTTGTGCTATTGCCTTCAGATATCACCATGCCATCCTTTTTCTTTTGTTTCTTGACATTTGTGGCTTAGAAAGGTAAACTCCTCACATCAGCACCATTTCTTCATCACTGATCTTGTAATGCTTTTCGTATAGCTTGACATTTGCATGTGGATAGGATATGTGACCTAAGGTTGTCCTTCCAGATGGCCAGGGTGTTGTATAATTGGCAGAAAGTAATGTTAAAACTGGTCAAAATTTTATCATATTAGGCCTATTTATTTTAGATAAAGTTACGTGTTTAGATAAATTTACGTGTTTAGAGGCCCTGCTGGACCCCCCCTCCCCCCCAAGATGGTGTCTCAGAATTTACCAGTCTGTACCCCCTGGGTGATGGTCCAAAAGATGGGTATCTGGCAAAAGGTTTCATGAAATTCGCATTTTTGGTAGGTCGTGAGTGTGTCGATCTGTCCCACAACTGAATGCCATTCCAGGGCCGGACAAATAGTAAAACTTACACAATTTTTCAGTGCAAACCCCAATGTGTCACTGAAGCGCAGAACCAAATCGATCTGATTTCTGAGCTGCGACTTCTAGCTCTGGGTCAATATTTTGCTGAGTCCTTCACCTTGCGACTTGCAGCGCATGAAGTAGACGTGAGTACAAGTGAGTTTCTTACTCTTTCTCATACCTGCTCTTACACTATCGCAGGTATTCACTGGAATTTCCAAGATGCTTTTATTGGCGATGTTAGCTCTGGTATGCTTCCGTGCCCCGACATTGGTGAGGAAGACCTTCGGAGCCTGAGCTTCCTGACTTTCTTGGCAGTGCCTCTGATCACTACGACTGGACTCTATACTGAGCGCAAGTTCAGTGGGAGTGATGCCGCTGGAAACAACCTTGATGAAGTTGGTCGGATTGTTGATCCCTATGCTCACCACGTCTTGGTGGATAGTCAAGGCTCTTACCTTCTGACAGATTTGCAAGGTTTGATGTCTCGAGTCCAAATCAAATTGTTTGTTGACCTCCTTGACATAAGGTGCTGTAGGGCCTGATAAAGAAGTTATTTTATTTGACCCACAGGCTCATTCGTAAGTTTGTCATGTTTTTCTTGCAATTAAAAGTCAACTTTCTGTACAGGCGTGAGAGCGAAACAGGATTTTGGGATGGTGGACACGAGCACATCAAGATGTGGAAAAAGGAGCACAAGTGCCAGAGTATATGCAGAAAGCTTGGGTTGAAAGATGCCATTGTTGATTTGGAAAGGCGAGATGTCACTCCTGTGCTGCAGGAACGAACAAGGCCACTTCGACTAGGATTTTCTCCAGTGAAGACTGGGAGGGAAGAGACTCCATAGATGGTCCTTGATGTCACACCCTTACTTGTTGTATTTGACAACTGCAATCAATTTTGAACAGACTTTACATATGTGGCAGCATAGCCTCGAAAACAGACCAAATGTTTGTAAGAGTGAGCTCACCAAGGCCAAGGCTGAAGTAAACAGCTTTGGCCTTTGCAGCATATGCTGGGGAACAAACTCAACCATCTCCCCTCCTCCGATCTCCTTCATCAAACCTTTGACAATGCCTGTTTCAACGGACTGAAGACAATTTGTGGCTCTGTATTTCTCAGGAAAAGAGTACGCTAGGTGTGGCGTGACACCTTTTGGAAGCGACTTCGACTTCCCTGGGGTTGTTCGTGGCTTGTGATCATTGCTATGTGACACGAAGCTATCCAACTCTTGCTGGATTAACCGCAGCCAAAGCCACTGAACAAGGTCACTAGAGATTTATGTGAGAATGAAAATGGTAGCGAGCTCAAACCTCACTTACTATTGCTTAGGAACTGTGGGATCATACAGTTCTGCACCCCTGCTCCCAAAAAATCTTCACATTCACACCCCACTGTTTGTGCAATTGGCCCCATCCTCGCTCAATAGTTATGTTGTGGACACTCTTGAGGAAGTGGTGTGCAGGGCCAATGTTGACAACACCCAGTTCTGGAGAAAACTGTTCTCTGCACAGGGATTAACAATTGGTGAAAACACTACAGAAAAAAACAAACCGAAGAGCATTTGCCAAGCCATACATCATGACGGTTTCAGAACCACAATCTGTTGTAGACTGCAGTGGCATTCCTGCTTTACTCATAAGCCTGAACTGGACACAAAGAGAGTGAGCTTGGATCTGACCTCCCAGCTTAGCAACCAGAGACAGGTACAGATACGTGATGGTCTGCATGTACTGGTTATTTGGTACAACCCACACACCTAGCCACCTTCCAGACCAGACATCACGAACAGCCCAAATAGGGAAACCAATTGCTGATAATTTATCATGGCCATCACAGGACCACTCGTGGTGAGGCCCAAGACTGATGATAGTGCTGCACGGGATTTTCTTTGCTGTTGGTTCATGTGCAGCAGAAGCCTCAGGGTCAAGAAGGACAACCTCCTTTCGAATGAAGTCTCTGAAGACCAATTAGCAAATATTGCAGAGGACGTCGTTGGCAACAAACCTTGTCAAATGGATCCCTGTTTCGTGGGCAATGGCCTCCTTGATTAGCGAAGGCCCATGGCAGCCAGCTGGATCTTTCGCCATTTGATCAAGGATAGGCTGGCACTTCTGGTCATCAGGCAATTCAGCTGTCATCGCTCCACTACCTTTAAGGCCCAGCAGTTTGAAACATCGACCAATGCTAGCCTCTCTGCAAGAGGTTGTGTGATACTGTAGTACTACTTACCTATCTTGCGTGACATGGGACCATCATATTTACTCTTGTTATCTTCTTGTTATGTTGTGCCGAGACAAACTAATAAACCACTTGCTAACTTCCACATAAACTAACATGTGGAGTGAGTCACACACCTCGTATATGGCTAGGCAGCCTTCTGCCTCCCCTCTGGGATACCAGACACGATGTCCGTGACTGCTCCATGTGCTCTCTCACATGTTCCCTGCATCTTCTCCGCCTCCATCACTCATCTACGACTTCGTCGAGGAGCCAAGGACGACCGTGCAGTTTCACAATGGTGGGGGCACCACGGACTTCATCAAGATGAAGTCTGTGAGTGCCGAGGCGAGGAGAAGCCCCAACAGGTAAGTCTTAATGACACAATCTGTCAACTGACCATGGTGCCTAGTTTACCTACCACTACAACCGACAACGAAGACTTGTCTGAAGCCCCGCGATTCTTGTTAGTGCGAACATCCGCTGCTCTCGAGAATCCTCAAACCAAAGGCTTGGATGTTTAATCTTCGTCAACCTTTACCCTGGTTACTACCTCGTCTGGTCCTCAATCAGCGCGTTCACTCGCTGCTCTCGGGACCTACGACTTGTTCAGAAACCCTTCAACTCTCCCAATCATGTTGAGCTATGCCCGCTGCCATTGCATGAAGGCCCTCTCAGTTCAGGACCCTGAATCTGATGACTCCCTGGCCCTAGCGACCCTAACGATCACCACTCCAGGGAAATCCTTACCCTACCAACGCCCAGACCATCAACCGCCCCCTCGTAAACCAGGAAGTTGCCAGCAAGACATATCATACACTTCCTCTATGAGCTCAGCTACTCCCTCAGGAGGAGACGACAATCTCCGCAACAAAATACGCAACACCAACAACTCTGCTAGTCGCAAATGAGTAACCCCCTTGATGATGAGGAAGAAAGGGAAAGGAGTGTCAATGACTGAGGAACCAGATCCCAAAGCCAGTACTCCCTCTAAGGCCAATTCCATGCCACTAGTGGCTACCACTTTATTTCTATAAACTATACCCAAGCCTAGAGGGTCATTTCTATAACTTAGACTTAAGCCTAGAGGCCATATCTATAATGCTTAGGATTTTTTGAAAGGCATTTCAAATGTAGGCCTGGGTATTTCATAGTGAATTTTCCATAGATACCCAGCACATTTTCTGCGAAATTTCAAATGCAGCCCTGGATATTTCATTGCGATTTTTCAATAGATACCCTGGGCATTTCATTGTGATTTTTCAAATGTATCCCTGGTGCATTTCATTGTGATTTTTCAATAGATACCCTGGGCATTTCATTGCGATTTTTCAAATGTATCCCTGGGTATTTCATTGTGATTTTTCAATAGATACTCTGGGTATTTCATTGCAAAATTTCAAATGTAGCCCTGGGCATTTCATTGCGATTTTTCAAATGTATTCCTGGGTATTTCATTGTGATTTTTCAATAGATACCCTGGGCATTTCATTGTGATTGTTCAAATGTATCCCACATGTCAGGGTCCATGCAATGGGCTTCCCTGGAGGGTGGTCACATGACCAATTACCAAAAATGGTCAAAAACGAAAGTTGTAGCCCTACACTGTAGCTTCCCGAATCTGTTTGAATTATGTTCTGAAGTGCTCCCGTTGTGGAGATATGAGGTAAAGGAGTTTCAAAAGCGTCGCGTTTTTTTTTTTTTTTTGTGTTTTTCTCTATGAAAACAAAACCAAATAACATGATTTCAGTATATTCAGAAAGCTAAAAGAAAGGGCTACAATTATTGTATTGTGGGAAAAATGACCAAAAAAGGAAGGTGCATCCCCTACTATAAGAATCAGATATAGACTACCAAGTTTACTGATAGACTACAAAAAAGTCGGACTTAGACAACACAGTTTACTGATACACTATAAAAGACTACAAAAGTCGAAATTAGACTACAAAACTGAAAAAGCA
>NW_001889888.1:709269-750452 GCF_000143565.1 Laccaria bicolor S238N-H82
TCTTTTGTAGTGTATTAGTAATCTTTGTAGTCTAATTTCGACTTTTGTAGTCTTTTATAGTGTATCAGTAAACTGTGTTGTCTAAGTCCGACTTTTTTGTAGGCTATCAGTAAACTTGGTAGTCTATATCTGATTCTTAATGTAGGGGATGCACCTTCCTTTTTGGTCATTTTTCCCACAATACAATAATTGTAGCCCTTTCTTTTAGCTTTCTGAATATACTGAAATCATGTTATTTGGTTTTGTTTTCATAGAGAAAAACCCAAAAAAAAAAAAAAAAAAAAACGCGATGCTTTTGAAATTCCTTTACCTCATATCTCCACAACGGGAGCACTTCAGAACATAATTCAAACAGATTCGGGAAGCTACAGTGTAGGGCTACAACTTTCGTTTTTTTGACCATTTTTGGTAATTGGTCATGTGACCACCCTCCAGGGAAGCCCATTGCATGGACCCTGACATGTGGGATACATTTGAACAATTGTAATGAAATGCCCAGGGTATCTATTGAAAAATCACAATGAAATACCAAGGGTATCTATTGAAAAATCGCAATGAAATATCCAGGCTGCATTTGAAATTTCACAGAAAATGTGCTGGGTATCTATGGAAAATTCACTATGAAATACCCAGGCCTACATTTGAAATGCCTTTCAAAAAATCCTAAGCATTATAGATATGGCCTCTAGGCTTAAGTCTAAGTTATAGAAATGACTCTCTAGGCTTAAGTCTAGGTTATAGATAAAAGTGGTAGCCACCAGTCTCCATGCCATTGACCGGGCCCATACTCACAGGGCCGCATTCCTCCAATAAAGTCTCTCCAACCGAAACCTCCTCAATTCCTGCTGCTTCACAAAGCGTGAGACGACCGCCCGCTGCTAGCAGAAGTGCGAGTGCTCAACCTGTTGTCAATAAGAACGCAAGCACACAACCCGCAGCTCCCAGGAGCGCGAACAATTCAAGCAAGGTGCCTCAAAGATCTTCGACTTCAGGTGTGAATCAACCTGCTGCCTTCAACCAACAGTCGCAAGCAGCATCGTCTGACTTGGCCTTGGCCCTCTGAGACGAGTTATTGAATCTTCAAAACAAGACCGCAAGGGAGCCTGTGGATGACGAAGCACTTATGTCCATGTCAAGTCATACCAAAGGTAGAAGAGCGCACCATGCGTCTTCTACAGAGGGCGAAGAACCTGAGTACAAGACCATTTTCTGGGACATAGACAGGGTTAGAAATTTACCAATATGGGCTGAGCCTATCGTCAAGTCATCGGAAGAAATGTTCGGTGTGTTCGACCCATCCGAGGACGAGGATGTCCTAGTGGACCTCAGTGCTATCGACAGTATAATCCCGGGGAAAACAAAACTTGAGTGCAATCGACTAAGATGCGCCATTGAGCTAGTCTATAATACCCCTAAGGATTGTCGATGGGACAATCTAGGCACCACAGTCCGAAAATTCGCCGAACACGAAGTCAGTAAAGACAACTTAGTAAAGCATACAGGGCAAACTATCACCTACAGTCTCGAACATCACTAGTGGCTACCACTATTTATGATTAATCTATGACAACTGTCCAAGAGCCAATGTGTATACTGCCACAGGTTTTATGAAAGGCATCTCATTAGGATTGCCCATCTATTTCATTCAACTTATCACTGGAATCTTTCATAAGATATTTCATTAAGCTCTTTGGCCCTTTCATTGCCATTTCATAGACTTTTCATTGGGATATTTCATTAGGCTCCTTCGCTTTTTCATTACCATTTCTTAGAATTTTCATTAGGATATTTCATTAGGCTCCTTCGCTTTTTCATTGCCATTTCTTAGAATTTTCAGTAGGATATTTCATTAGGCTCCTTCGCTTTTTCATTACCATTTCTCATAAGGATATTTCCTCAGGTATATGGCCCTTTATTACCATTTCTTATGGTTTTCAGTAGGATATTTCATTCGGCTCCTTGGCGCTTTCATTAGATTTTCTTAGAATTTTCATTGGGATATTTCATTCAGCTCCTTGACTCTTTCATTACCATTTCATGGAATTCTCATTAGAATATTTCATTAGGCTTCTTGGTGCTTTCATTAGGATATTTCATTGAGCACCTTGACAATTTCATTACTTCTCATTAGGCTCCCTGGCACTTTCATTCCCAAAACTAGATAATAATGATGATATGTATCACATGGGTTGTTGGGAGGGTGATCACATGACCAATTTCCTAAAATGGTCACTAAGAAATGGTAATGAAAAAGTGAAGGAGCCTAATGAAATATCCTAATGAAAATTCTAAGAAATGGCAATGAAAAAGCGAAGGAGTCTAATGAAATATCCTAATGAAAATTCTAAGAAATGGTAATGAAAAAGTGAAGGAGCCTAATGAAATATCCCAATGAAAAGTCTATGAAATGGCAATGAAAGGGCCAAAGAGCTTAATGAAATATCTTATGAAAGATTCCAGTGGTAAATTGAATGAAATAGATGGGCAATCCTAATGAGATGCCTTTCATAAAACCTGTGGCAGTATACACATTGGCTCTTGGACAGTTGTCATAGATTAATCATAAAAGTGGTAGCCACCAGTCCAAACATTCCTTACTCTTGGAAGCTTTGCAGGTAGTTGTGACCATTGACCAAGTATTGCAAGTCTTAGCAGATTTCTTCCATAAACGTGATCGAGAACACTTCGTTCTCGACCAACAATTCGCCTTCCTTTGGCTCATAGCCTCTCACCTGAGCAGAACCGAACTACTGGCTACGTACCGAATCCTGCAACACCGAACCACTGTGGCTGCTAAGCATCTGGTACTACAAATCAACACTCTCACGAAGATGTATAGGTCGGACTCAAACCCCATGTCCATTAGTTCTTACAAATCAACTAGACCTTCCCTACGATCCATGTTTGGCAGTGAATCTGCTAGAAAGGAAGTTGGAAAGTTACTCGCAAGGCCTGAGTATTTCAGCAAAATGCCTCAAGACCTGATAGAGATCACTGCATATCTGCGCAATCGAGCTTACAGAGAACGTCCTGTCCCCAAGGAGTTCTCCATCCACCGGAATCGTAACTCTCTTCCGACGGTAAAGGGTGATTCTGTATCCTCCAGCGAATCCACCACCCACACCACAGGACCTGAATCTGCGCGAAACCCCGCTGCAAGTGAAGGTCAGAGCGTCAGATTCGCTACCGAGCCACCCGTTCCTGGATCTATATCAGTTCTTCTGTCCAAGAGACACCCTGTAACTCGATTACCAGGATTAGGAACTATAGGGGTGTCTGCTGTTGGAACATCCTCGGTGAAAACTACAACCACCAATAACGGTCCAGCGACCGTAGTCTCCAATGTTAATGACAATAACCTTAGGGCGCCCGCAGCGTTTACTTTGCGCATACCCAGCCCTAAGGTGTGGACTAGCTATACCTTCAGGCAAAGGGGCAACCCTACAGGAACTCAACCACCGTCTGGAGTGAACATTAACGAAGAGAACCGTCAAGGAACCCCTGTCGGTCGTAACAATGGTCCTCCCCCTGGAGGATCACCCCCTCCCAGTGATGACAATGACCAAGGAAGAAGGCCCAATCCAGATCCTAATGGTCCTAACCCGCCAGCCTCCTGGTACGTTCCCCCTAGGGGCAACGGAGGAGGAGGCGGCGGCGGTGGAAGCGGCGGAGGAGGCAGTGGAGGAGAGGAGGCAGGGAGGCGGCGGAGGCAGAGGAGGCGGAAACAACAATAATCCATCCCCCCAAGATCCTCCCCCCTGGTGGCGAACCCCAGAAGAGTGGCAGATCAACCACAAGTTGAATTCAAATGCTCTACCCGAATGGAATGGCACCAGCAACACCGCAATTGACTACCTAAGTTCGATGGGATTTCTAGCCGGACTGGGTTCCAAGATGAAGGAAGGTATAGCCCAAATAGCTCTGTTCAAATGGACCTCCTACGCTAAAAGCTGGTGGGAAACTCTACCCTCCCCTGATCGAGACTACTTCTCGATCAATTGGGACAACATGATGGTCGGTATCCAATCCCACTTCTTGGACGAAGAATGGGTTCGCGAACGGACCTTTGAATTCGACGAGATGACCTTTAGGAATAAGAGTCACAAACAGGAAAGCCCGTTAGAATACATACAACGCCAAATTCAACACCATCACTTCTTGCACCCAGATGAAATCGATGGACCCACAGCAGTTGCTCGCATCCTCCAACGCCAGCTAGTGGAATGGACCCACTACTTAAACAAGACTCTCTGCCCTTCCATCTTAGCCACTCAATCAGTGGCTAAGAAAATGAACAATAGCCTGATGGCTTCCTGACAGCAGGCTGAGCGTAATCGCAAGCCAGCGCCGTTCTATCGGAACCACCGTCCACACGCTGCACACGCAGTGGAGGTGGATCCAAGTAGTCATGATGTGAACTTAGAAGAATGCTCCAGTGATGAGGAGGACGATGAAGATAAAAACATGAATTTCGTTAATAACTCGGGCCGAAGGATGCTACCAAGATAGATTTCCCTCATGGAAAGACGAGGAATGGGGTATCCTTTGAACAGGACGACTCTAAAGTCAGTTCGAAGGAACCTCACAGTGATTGTTACATATGCACGAGCCCCAAGCACTTCCATAGAGATTGTCCTCATTATGGGAAATGGAACGTTCTCCAGAATCCGCATCAAATTCATGTAGATTGGGATCCAGAGGAAGAGCAGGAAGCAGATAGACTATACCTAGTTATGTTGGCTGAAACTAAGACCATCCTTTCCGCTTATGAGAGTGAAAACATGCTCAGACAATTCGCCTTAGACATTCACCACTCTGAAGGAGGACGAAAGGAAGCACTCACTGCTACCAAGCGCAAAGCGCTCGCAGCAGTTATGCACAAGGAGACGCACCTGAGTAATAAACTACCTGATGCCAAACTCCATAAAGTATACCCAATGCATCGCAACTAGTGTTTAAAGGTTCAGTCCATAGGACCACAAAAAACCGGTGGACCGAACTGAACCGGACCATGGTCCGGTCTTTTTTTCGGTTGCAGTTGCCCCAATTTGGGGTTGGTCCGGTTGCCGGTTGCCTCATTTCGAAAATCTTTTAAACTGTTCAAAGACCGGTTTTAATTGGTTGCAACCGGTTAAACGGTCACGTGCGTTACATAGCCTTGTAACCACATTTATTGCCTTTTATTGGGTTTTTGTTTCATCAAAAACAGTTAAGAATTGAGAAAGATATAACCAAATCCATATTTTACCCAAGTCTCTAGGAGATGTAATTCAGTTTCAGTCATAGCTATGTCAAATCTTCATTAAATCTCTTGAAAATTGGTAGAATGACGGGTATTTACATGCTTTACTATTTTATATAAGCCGTTTATTTTTCAGAGTAATAATAGTTGAGATATAAATGGTTTATATTGGTATAATAACTTATACACAAAAAAACCGGTCTGGATCGGTCTGAACCGGTATCATGGACCGCAAAAGACCGGTCCTAGATGGTTCGGTTCGGTTCCCTCAATATCTGGGTCGGTCCTGGACCGGTTGCGGTCCACAGTTGCGCGTTTTCGGGGCAAAAAACCGGACTGAACTGAACCTTTAAACACTAATCGCAATGAGCGAAAATCTAACGGCAAATTAAAAGACATTACACGAAAGTCAGTAATACCTCAGCGAGCCTCCGTAAAGACTACTACTCAAATCTATGAACCAGGGAAAGTCTTCCCAGCCATCAAAGGACGATCTCTGCCCGAAGGAATGGGATCGTTAGGAACAAAGGCCCTGCACATGTGAGCCAAGATAGGCGACCTAGACTCGGAATGCATCAAAGCTCAATTAGATTCAGGAGCCGACATCACCCTCATCTCAGAAGAATTCTGGAAGTCCTTGACGAACTCCCCCCACCTATGGGAAGGCATGAGAATGAAACTATACCACCTTACGGGAGGAGCCAAAGTCCTGGGGTACATCAAGACCGAACTCTTCATTGTAGCTCAAGATGAATCGATCGTTAGCTTTGAACTTGAAGCCTACGTTGTAAGGAACATGAATGTTCCTCTTCTGCTAGGAGAAGACTTTCAGACCACGTACGAATTGAGTGTTATTAGACACGCCACGTGTCTCTGTGAAGTCATGGTTGGGAAATCAGGGTGCGTGTTACCCGCTGCCTCCGCTCACAATGTAGACTTGGGATTCGAGCTAAGAGTAGTGCATACTACTCAGTCTTTCGTTTGAAGGAAGGCTGTAGCCCGCGTTAAACCGAAAAGTAATGCAAGGAAATTGACGGAAGTAACTGCTTCCGAGGACACACTCATCCAACCTTACCATGTTCGTAACATTGCTGTAGACGCCGCCTTTGAAGGGCGTGAGGATTGGATAGTGGAAAAGATCATTATTGGAACTGATGATCAAAACATTATGGCAGCACCCACTACTTGGATAACGGCTTCCTGTCCCTACCTACCCATTGCCAATACCAGCCCGCATCCTCGCTATGTTAGAGCTGGAGAAGTGGTGGGATATCTGATTGATCCTGAACTTTCGTTAGATAAACCCAAGGACTATGAACATCTCTCTAGGATGGCAGCTTCTGCTGAAGCACTGAAGAAGACTATAATGGGAACCTTGAAAGCTCAAGACTTAGCAACTGCGGAGAATCCCTTTGCAGATACCCCTGGTCATGATGACCGTTTCGAGAATGACAATATGTGGGGACCCAAAACCACCGCTGTGCCCAAAGATCCCTTAGAAGGAGACGTGGAAAAACTAGTCAATCTCGGTCCTGACATTCCGGAAGAGTATCAGGAACGACTGTCTGAAGTTTTGTGCAGAAATGCAGCAGCCTTCGGTGTAAATGGTCGACTAGGGCATGTGGAAGTGTGAGTCTGGATCCCGCTGCAGCCAGATACCTTGCCAATTTCGGAACCCATGTATGGTACCTCTCCAGCGAAAAGAGAAGTTATAGACCAACAAATGAAAACCTGGTTCGAAATGGGAGTTATCGAACCATCGGTCAGTCCATGGGGCTTCCCTGCCCTCGTCGTCTACCGAAACGGTAAACCACGGCTAGTAATCGATTATCGTAAGCTCAATGCTAAAACGATACCGGATGAATTCCCAATTCCCCGCCAATCAGAAATCATACAAGCCTTGTCTGGAGCTCAAGTCTTATCATCATTTGATGCCCTCGCCAGATTCACACAATTAGAAATGGCCGACGACGATAAGGAGATGACAGCTTTCCATTGCCACTTAGGACTATGGCAATTCAGGAGGATGCCTTTTGGCCTGAGGAATGGACCGTCCATTTTCCAAAGGATCATGCAAGGCGTGTTGGCCCCGTTCCTATGGCTTTTCGCTCTGGTCTATATCGATGACATAGTGATTTACTCAAAAAACTGGGAAGATCATGTTGTCCATTTAGACCGCATCCTTGGAGCTATAGCCGCCTCCGGAATCACCTTATCCCCAGTGAAATGTTTTGTTGGCTACTCCTCTATACTTCTATTAGGACAGAAGGTCTCCCGGTTAGGATTATTTACCCACAAAGAGAAAGTTCAAGCAATAATGGAACTTGCTAGACCAACTTCAGTGTCCAATCTTCAGAGTTTTTAGGAATGGTCGTCTACTTTTCTGCCTATATCTCCTTCTATTCCATGATTGCAGTGCCGTTATTTGACCTCCTTAAGAAAGGAGTTAAATGGCATTGGCTCATGGAACAAGAGACTGCTTACGAACAAGCCAAGGAAGCCCTAGCAAATGCTCCTGTACTAGGGCATCCTATAGCGAATAAAGCCTATAGACTTTATACTGATGCCTCGGACACAGCCCTGGGCGCCAGTCTGCAACAAGTACAGATAGTGTTTAAAGGTTCAGTCCATAGGACCACAAAAAACCGGTGGACCGAACTGAACTGGACCATGGTCCAGTCTTTTTTTCAGTTGCAGTTGCCCCAATTTGGGGTTGGTCCGGTTGCCGGTTGCCTCATTTCGAAAATCTTTTAAAACCGTTCAAAGACCGGTTTTAATCGGTTGCAACCGGTTAAACGGTCACGTGCGTTACATAGCCTTGTAACCACATTTATTGCCTTTTATTGGGATTTTGTTTCATCAAAAACGGTTAAGAATTGAGAAAGATATAACCAAATCCATATTTTACCAGAGTCTCTAGGAGATGTAATTCAGTTTCAGTCATAGCTATGTCAAATGTTCATTAAATCTCTTGAAAATTGATAGAATGACGGGTATTTATATGCTTTACTATTTTATATAACCCGTTTATTTTTCAGAGTAATAATGGTTGAGATACAAATGGTTTATATTGGTATAATAAATTATACGCAAAAAAACCGGTCTGGATCGGTCTGAACCGGTATCATGGACCGCAAAAGACCGGTCCTAGGTGGTTCGGTTCGGTTCCCTCAATATCTGGGTCGGTCCTGGACCGGTTGCGGTCCACGGTTGCGCGTTTTCGGGGCAAAAAACCGGACTGAACTGAACCTTTAAACACTAAGTACAGACTATCGTGGTAAAAGATTTGAAAGGAACTCCCTGTTATGCTAGGCTCGAAGTGGCCTGGGAAGCTGGAAAGGAAGTACCTCAGTTAATAACGAGACTACATAAAGAAACACATGAAGTCAAACATCCAGACGAGTGGGGAGCCATGTTGGATGAAACTGTTGTCCATGTGGAAAGAGTTATCACCTATTGGAGCAGAACCTTTAAATCTGCTGAACGGAATTATAGTGCTACTGAACAGGAAGTGCTCGCCGCCAAGGAAGCACTTGTCAAGTTTCAACCTTTCATTGAAGGAGAAGAAATTACTTAGTATGGGTGTGAGTCTATGAGAATGCCAATTGTCATCTAGCTGCCTGGGGGGCGGTATTCGCTGCCTACCCTGGACTCAAAATAGTGCATTGAGCCGGCCGAATACATTCTAACATCAATCCCTTATCCCGCTTGATACAAATTCCACCACACGATTCTCCGCTTAGCGACGACATTACACCTATAGAACAGGATCCTGTCAAACGTAATATCACTCAAAAAGCTGAAGACCGAATATTCCGTGCAGCTGCTCCTAAGGCAGCATTCAGTGTTATGTGGTGGGAAGACGTAATTGACAAACACGCATCTGCGGTCCGGACAAGACGACAAACCACTGCCGAAGAAAGGCGCAAAACTATGAGGTCTTTACCATCCCCCATGAGTTCCGGCGGAATCATGGAATTCCAATGGAAACTAGTTGGCTGGAGCCTCAGCCATTCTGGTTCCCAATTCCACAGAAATTCCAATGGAATCCGACGGAATCCGGTGGAAATGGTCGGAATCCGGGAGCGTCCCGGAACAGTTTCCATTGGAATCCATTGGAATTCCAACCAGATTCCATGGAATTCCAATGGAAAGTATATTCCAGTCAAATTCCAACAGATTCCGAGAGATTCCAATGGATTCCAATATTTGTTGTTGTTATTATAATATATAAAAAAAGAAGTGGATGCACAAGGATTGAACTCTAGCCTCGGGAAACGTCACGTGAAGTCCAAGCAGCAACATTTCCACTACACCATACGGCCGTTAAAATTCTACAAACATTTATTCTATACAAGCCACCCTCACGCCCACCTTCCTAAACGAGTCACGGCGTTTGCCGGCGTCACCATCAGCATCTCCGTTTTGCTGTCAACCACAACCACAACCACAACCATAACCACAACCACCACCACCGTCACCGCGACCAGCGCGGTCACCTCGCATCACGCCCACGCCAGCGGACAACGACGACGACGATGGACGACGACACGACGACACGACGACGACGACGGACGACGACACGTCAGCGACGACGAGGCCGGCCACACGACGACGGACGACGACGACGCGTCACGTCAACACACGACGACGACGACGACGACGACGACGACACGTCAACGGACGACGACGACGACGACACATCAACGGACGACGACGACGACGGATGAGGACGACGACACGTCAGCGACAACGAGACGGCCGCACGTCAACGGACGACGACGAGCCCCCTTCCTTTTCCCTCCCCCCTTCCTATTCCCTCCTCCTTCCTATTCCCTCCCCTTTCCTATTCCCTCCCCTTTCCTATTCCCTCCCCTTTCCTATTCCCTCCCCTTTCCTATTCCCTCCCCTTTCCTATTCCCTCCCCTTTCCTATTCCCTCCCCTTTCCTATTCCCTCCCCTTTCCTATTCCCTCCCCTTTCCTATTCCCTCCCCTTTCCTATTCCCTCCCCTTTCCTATTCCCTCCCCTTTCCTTTTCCCTTTTCCTTTCCCCCTTCCCTCCTCATTTCCTGCCCCTTCCTTGCCCATCCCCTCCCTCTCTAGTATACACTGTATGTAGTTAAATATATTTTGTATTGTAATTGAAATACATCATTATTTGATCTAAATCACTTGTGAATTTTATAGGGAGGTTTGAATTTCTGACTTCAAAAAATACAGCTCAAGTCACCTGACCTCTACCTCAGTTCTGATCAGCACTAATCAGTCTTCTGGAATTCCATTCAGATTCCGGTGGAATCCATTGGAACTCCATTCAGAATCCAGCGGAATCCATTGGAATTCCATTCAGAATCCGGCAGAATCCACTGGAATTTGAGATTCCTACCATTCCGGCGGACTCCGGATGGAATTCCGACATTCTATGGGAGTCCGCCGGAACTCATGGGGGAGGGTAAAGTACTGGAAACTATCACTAAACCAACCAGTGATGATCAAAATGAGTCTGACTCTGTGATAGACGAAGAGACCTCACCTGTTGACTCCGGCGAGCAAGGTGAAGTCTTGCCCTTCCCCAAATCCGACCATTGGACCTACCCAGCAGGAACTAAGCCCTCAGAATTACCACCAAATGAAGAATGGATGAGTCGAACGCAGTTGCTCATAGCGGTAGACCCAATCATTTGCAAGGAATTTGCAGAAGGTTACGAAAGGGACAAATTCTTCGCCCCCCGGTATATCCAAAAACAACCTAATGAACAAACAATAATCTCTGCTAGCCACTTTCAGAGAGGTCAAGACAGTCTACTTTACTTTATCAATGCAGGTTGGAGAACATGACTTTGTGTACCTAGTGCAAAGATCAACTACGTGTTAAGGTGGATACATGAATCTCCTTATGAGAGTGCCCATGCTGGACCCCGCCACTTCTTAGCGCAACTTCAAGAACTATTCTACATGCCGACCATGAGCAAGGATGCCGAAATCTATGCTACTTCTTGCGACGTTTGTCAGAAAATCAAAACAGACCATCGTGCCAAGATGGGCGCGCTAAGGCCCACGCATATTCCATCAAGGCCCTTTTCTACTGTTACTATGGACATGATTACTGGGCTCCCTCCATCCAGAGAACAGAAGTTCACCGCTATACTAGTAATAGTGGACAAGCTTACCAAGTTCGCCATCATAATCCCCACTCATACCACTTTAACCCAGGAAGGGTTCGCCAAACTCTTTGTGGAAAGAGTAGTTAACGTTTATGGATTGCCTGAAGTTATAATATCAAACCGAGACAGGCAATGGGCTACTATCTTTTGGAGGTCGGTAGTCTCTAACTATGGGAGTGTCATGGCGTTGTCTTCTGTGCATCACCCCCAAACCGATGGACAAACTGAAGTCCTTAATGCCACTATCAAACAAATGCTTCGCGCTTACGTCTCCACAGACAAGGAGAACTGGTCAAATTGGCTTAGTGTTCTAGCCTATTCCTACAACAGCAGCGTGCATTCGTCGATGAAGTACTCCCCTAACTTCTTACTTATGGGCTACAATCCAAGGACCTCAGTGAGTGCGATAGTGCCGGAAATCAACCCTGCTCACCGCCCCTTCCTGCCTAGTCAAACAGCCGAAGACTTTGTTGAAGCTCTAGAGATACACCATAACTCTGCCAAGGATGCTATCGCTTTAGCCCAAGATAGACAAGCGAAGGCGTATGACAAGAAAAGACGTCTGGTGCAGGAGTTGAATGTCGGAGATTACGCCCTTGTGAATCCACATTCTCTCGAATTGGTAGACGTCGAAGGCACCGGGAAGAAGCTTATCCAAAGGATGATTGGACCCTTTGAAGTTGTCGAAAAAATCAACCCTGTGGTATACCAACTACGACTACCAGATACTTACTCTATGCACCCCGTGTTCAACTTAGAACATCTAAAGAAATATGTACCCTCGCCTGAACAATTTGGCGAACGATCCGAATTACCCTCAACACGTGATCTTCGAGCTTCAGAAGAATACGAGGTCAAAGCGATCCTGGGTCACCGTTTAGTCAGCAAAAGGAAAGCTAACTGCAGAATGTTCCTAGTCCGATGGAAAGGATATGGACCTGTGGACAATTCTTGGGTATCGGAGTACGACTTACGAAATTCCCCCTTGCTCAAGAGAGAATATCTCGATTCCCAAGGCCTATCTATTTGATGCTCCTTGGACGACCCTCCAAATATTACCCTCCGAACCCTAAATTCTGGTTAGGGTCATTAATAATTCTGTACAGTTCGATCAAAAAACTTTGATACTCCGATTTCTCTTTAGTACATAGTGTTTTGAACCTTTCTTCCTCAAGTCCCCACAGAGCTCTCATCAGAAGTGTCCTGCTGCTTTCAAGCGTGATTGCACTTGAGCCGCATATTATGGCTGGGGAGTGGTAGCTACCACTTTTATGATAAAATACAGGCAATTGCCTGCACACCGACATCCACACTGCCTAATGAATTTATGAAATGAGAAGAGTAGGCAAAACTTATGAAATGTATTTCATTTCTTTACCAGTGCTTCTCATGACTATTTCATAACTGTCCTGAGACATATTTCAATACTACTTCATTGCAATTTCATTACTGCCTGGCCTTCCATTTCATTGTCTACCCAGCATTGTTTCATTGCTATTTCATTCTTGCCTGACTTTTAATTTCATTGCCTACCCAGCCTTATTTCATTGCCTTTTCATATCCTTGCCTGGGCTACTTCATATTCATTTCATATCCCTGCCTGGACAATTTCATATCCCTGCCTGGGCAGTCTCATATCCCTGCCTGGGCAATCTCATATCCTTGCCTGAGCAATCTCATATCCCTGCCTGGGCTACTTCATATTCATTTCATTTCTTGCCTTAGGCAATTTCATATCCCTGCCTGGGTGATTTCATATCCCTGCCTGGGTAATTTCATATCCTTGCCTGGGCAATCTCATATCCCTGCCTGGGCTACTTCATATTCATTTCATTTCTTGCCTTAGGCAATTTCATATCCCTTCCTGCATAATTTCATATCCCTGCCTGGGCAATTTCATATCTATTTCATTCCCTACCTTGGGCAATTTCATATCCTTGCCTTTGCAATCTCATATCCCTGCCTGGGCTATTTCATACCTACCCTACTGCATTTATCATTGCCCCCTCAGAATGTCAGGCACTGCCTTCAGGGTCCATTTCAGGGTCCATCCCAAAGAGGAAACATCACCTGGTTTGACCAAAAGTGAAGAAAACCAAGAGGAGAATGTTTTTACCTATCAGGGTCCATATAATGGGATGTTGGGATGATGGTCACATGACCAATTACCAAAAATGGTCAAAATGAAAGTTGTAGCCCTACACTATAGCTTCCCGAATCTGTTTGAATTATGTTCTGAAGTGCTCCCATTGTGAAGATATGAGGTAAAAGATTTTCAAAAGTGTTGCTTCTTTTTTGTGTTTTTTTTTTTGCATTTTTCTCCATGAAAACAAAACCAAACAACATGATTTCAGTATATTTGGAAAGCTATAAAAAAAAAGGGCTACAATTATTGTATCGTGGGAAAAATGACCAAAAAAGGAAGATGCATGCCCTAGAAAAGAAATTGACACTGATAGACTATAATAGTCAGATATAGACTACCATAACTACCAAAAAGTCAGACATAGACTACAAAGTTTACTAATAGCCAGACTTAGACTACAAGGTTTACTGATAGACTACAAAAGTCAGACTTAGACTACAAAGTTTACTGATACACTACAAATAACTACAAATGTCAGACATAGACTACAATGTTTACTGATACACAAAAGACTACAAAAGTCAGACTTAGACTACAAATTTTGCTGATAGACTACAAAAGACCACAAAAGTCGGACTTAGATTACACAGTTTACTGATAGACTACAAAAGACCACAAAAGTCGGACTTAGACTACACAGTTTACTGATAGACTACAAAGTATACTGATAAACTACAAAAGACTACAAAAGTCGGACTTAGACTACAAGGTTTACTGATAGACTACAAAAGACCACAAAAGTCAAAAACTTGTACTTAGACTACAAAGTTAGTAGTGTCTGCTTTTTGAGACTACAAAAGTTTGTAGTGTGCGCTTTTTCATTAGAAAAGTTTGTAGTGTCCGCTTTTTGGGACTACAAAAGTTTGTAGTTGACATGTAGTTTATGGTGTTCTTGGCTCTGTCCAGATTATGGGGGTGAGGTTGAAGGGTTGACATGATCTTACTTACATATTACCAATGCTGCTGCATTAGTTTTTGACATTATGCACAAGTTGTCTTCACATTAGGAAAGGCTATCCTATGCCTTCATAATGGCACCTACTGTCCTATCTCAAAATATAATTATTATAAGTTCATGTGGAGATATGGCTGAAGGAATACCATGACTTTACATATTGCTATTGCCACATCACCACTTTTTGACATCATGGCCAAGTTGGCTTTCACATCAGGACAGGCTATTCTCTGCTTTCACATTGATAGTTACTGCTCTGTCTGCTGTCACATTGATAGCTACTGGCCTGTCCCAAACTTTGATATCAGCTCTTTGAGGGCTATAGAATGATGGGCTGATTCATCCTTGGAGGTGTCCTTAAGTTAGGTCATGTTGTAAGTTGACCATGTATTGAGACAGAACAGTAGATATCAACATGAATGGCCTCCTCTGGCTTGACACCCATCTTGAACATGATGTGAAAAAGTGATGATGTGGCAATAGCAATATGTAAAGTCATGGTATTCCTTCAGCCATATCTCCACATGAACTTATAATAATTATATTTTGAGATAGGACAGTAGGTGCCATTATGAAGGCATAGGATAGCCTTTCCTAATGTGAAGACAACTTGTGCATAATGTCAAAAACTAATGCAGCAGCATTGGTAATATGTAAGTAAGATCATGTCAACCCTTCAACCTCACCCCCATAATCTGGACAGAGCCAAGAACACCATAAACTACATGTCAACTACAAACTTTTGTAGTCCCAAAAAGCGGACACTACAAACTTTTCTAATGAAAAAGCGCACACTACAAACTTTTGTAGTCTAAGTACAAGTTTTTGACTTTTGTGGTCTTTTGTAGTCTATCAGTAAACCTTGTAGTCTAAGTCCGACTTTTGTAGTCTTTTGTAGTTTATCAGTATACTTTGTAGTCTATCAGTAAACTGTGTAGTCTAAGTCCGACTTTTGTGGTCTTTTGTAGTCTATCAGTAAACTGTGTAATCTAAGTCCGACTTTTGTGGTCTTTTGTAGTCTATCAGCAAAATTTGTAGTCTAAGTCTGACTTTTGTAGTCTTTTGTGTATCAGTAAACATTGTAGTCTATGTCTGACATTTGTAGTTATTTGTAGTGTATCAGTAAACTTTGTAGTCTATATCCAACTTTTGTAGTGTATCAGTAAACTTTGTAGTCTAAGTCTGACTTTTGTAGTCTATCAGTAAACCTTGTAGTCTAAGTCTGGCTATTATTAAACTTTGTAGTCTATGTCTGACTTTTTGGTAGTTATGGTAGTCTATATCTGACTATTATAGTCTATCAGTGTCAATTTCTTTTCTAGGGCATGCATCTTCCTTTTTTGGTCATTTTTCCCACAATACAATAATTGTAGCCCTTTTTTTTTTATAGCTTTCCAAATATACTGAAATCATGTTGTTTGGTTTTGTTTTCATGGAGAAAAATGCAAAAAAAAAAAACACAAAAAAGAAGCAACACTTTTGAAAATCTTTTACCTCATATCTTCACAATGGGAGCACTTCAGAACATAATTCAAACCTAACTCCTTCCAGAATCCTTTCTGCCCTGGATCCTGACTGACTAACTTGAACCTCAGACTGGGGCATTTCAAGGAACAACATCGCCATTACGACGGTCACATGGGACCATTTGATCCTACCAGGAACACTCAACTCTGGTTCCCTGGGAAGGAATGGAGGGCCCTTATCCTGTCGCCTGCTGCGGAGACTCCACGTGATTTCCCAGAATACGAACTTGTGACGAATTGCTGGAAGAGCGATCCATCCCCCGCTTTTGATACTGGCTGCATCCACCCTTCCTATGTCGACAAACTCATCCATTTGAATCAAGATGTGGAAAGGAGAATGGAAGCACTTCACAAGGAGTACGTTGATCATCATTTCCTGGAGCCGTCGCACTGAGCATTATGGAGCTCTGCCATACGACCTCTCAACCCTTCCTCAGAGAACCTGAACTCTCTGAAACAAATTAGATGATTCCCGCTAGCTGTAGATTGGGTCACCGAAGCTCAACGAGGTCTGAAAGATAAATGTGCCTTCATCAATTATGTCTCCTGGCTACAAGCTTCCCCCTTTTGGATGCCTGATGCTAACGCCCGTACCCGAATGGCAGACGATCACTATCTGGGTGTCTGGCTAAACGGGATGGAAGAACGCCAAGCGAGGTGGTATTTGAAGGAAGGCATCCCATGCTTCATAGTAAGGGAAATCATGCCCTTGGAGCGCGCTCAACTTGCAGCTCCAGAAACTATGATAGACTTCGCAGCAGGTTCCAGTGCAGCGCCGTTACATTGGGGTGTCAATGACTACAATTCTCTAGCCCTGTCTCGAGGTGACCTATCGTTACGCGACACATCTTCCTTCCATAATCCGGGTTGGGTATGGTCTGAACCCCCTGTTCAGAAGAACAAATCCCCGGCCAAGGAGCCTCCAAGGACTCAGTCCTCTGGATGGGCATGGTCTGGAATTCAAGCATCAAAGGATAAGTCTCCTGTCAAGGAACAGCCGAAGTCTCAGACCATCGACTATGGACCCCCTCCTCCAGAAACCGTAATCATCGCCAAAGACCAGGTTCCCTGGATCAAACCGCCACCAGTCAAGAGAGCCACTCCTAGCCGACCAGGTGCTCCTCCGCATGAACAGAAAAAGTGGATCAAATGGGTAGAAAATCACCAGCCTGAAGGGACCTTCTGCAAAGTGGGCGCCAAGTTTGCTCCCAACCACCGTTCTCATTCCATGTATGACAGAGACAAACATCGACACCTCTTCTTTCTTCACCCGCCTCGAGCGCCAGAAGGATGCGTATCAAATCCGGACGTCTTTGGTATACCCTGTCCAAAAGGAATATATAAGGACATGACCAAGACTCAACATTCACAGCCCTTCTGGATCTACAAAACTCAGGAGCCACAATCATCTGATGTAGGCAAGGTAGCTCCCGTTCCCAGGCCAGAAGATCTCCCACGTTTGAATGAAACCCCACGACCTCCACCTGACAATGACAGTGACAGCGACGACAGCTACTATCCCGACCTGGACTTCTTAAGACAATCAGTTCAAAATAAAGCAACGTCCTCAAAGGTAACCTCTGAGAGCGCAATTCCTACACCCGCTGCTCAGGTTGTCGAAGCTAGAGCTCCACTTCCAGCCCAAATCGTCGAATCACCTCCTGTCACTCCATCTGTCAGAACAGAGCCTGCTGCCTTAGGCACGACCGTAGAACTGAGAGTCAACTTGTCTGAGCCCACTCGAATTCCCCCTCCCTTGCCTGTCCCAGTAACGAATTGTACGCAGAATGAAGATGAGATCTCGTTGGGGGATGAAGATTCTATTCACGAAGCTATGGGTCCGCAGATCCCACCTCTCACCTTCACTGTGGATTCGGAGATCAGGATGGAAGAGGCTCCCGTAACGGACCCTCTCGAGTTCGCTTCCGCATTTCTGATGTTATATGGGCTACCTTCCTCGGAAGGATTCTCGACCACCCAAAGTCTGATAACATCAATCGCTGCTCGTCTTCATCTTACGGTCAGGCAGATTTTCAGAGCCAACTCTGGCCACAATCAGAGCTTTTGGTTCGAAATGGAGTTGGTGGATCAAGCACGTCAAATGAGGACCTACATGCATCACAGAAGAGAAAATGACAGGGAATTACTGGTCACCTACGCAGATTATGAAGACTATGTCGGAGCCCTTGCTCGTTCTTCCCTCTGATGGCCAGACCCCGCGGCGGTTACCGAAGAGCAAAAGCCTTCCTCGATTCCAGAACCCATGACCAGTTCATCCTCCCTGGGTAGGGACATCAAGGAACGTCACAAGTCTCGGGACGTCCAGCGATGATCTCCCTCAGCAGACCGCTATCACATCAACAGAAGATCTTCACCCCTTCTGCGACGACGATCACCTGTGCATCCCAAATATTCTAGAAGACGATATCAGCGGACTCCTTCTCCTCGCTATCATGAATGTGCCCCTTACCGTCGATCTAGGTCCCCAGAACCCTGCCCTCTCTGTCACTCACATAACTCAATCCCGATGGGCCCCTGGGAAAATCAGAATAAACTCGACTCTGCTGCTGTTCCGAATGTGGACTCAAATACAACCATGCAGATCCCTCCATTGCCCGTATTACCCAGTGGACCTGCCTTCGTAGGATTACCGCATAACACCCCGCTGCCCTTTGGCGCAAACGTTGCCTTCATGTGGTCACCATCAGGCAATACCTTCAGCCCTGTCCTTTTACAGGGAAATACGACTGTACTACCCTTCCCTATGCCATCGTTGGAGGCAACCCCTAGTGCTCTGTTACCATGGCCAGTGGCTGCGGCATTGCCTTCAATGACCGTGCCATTGTCTTTCGCCCTTGAATGGCCTACAGAGCCATTAGCTTCCAGAATTTTGACTACAAGACAAATGCCTTCTGGATCCCCACCTCCCACCCCCACACAGCCAACCCTCATGTCTCAGATGACAGAACGTCTATCCGTCAGGTTGAGCAACACAGCATCTTCCGATCTAGCTGCCAGACTCTCGGATCCCACTCAGTGGGTAGCTGCCGAATGAGTGTCGGAGGATTTGCCTATGGGAAGCCCTGTCCCTTGGAATAGTCATATGTCTTGGGGAGGTGCAGTTCAGCCACCAACGGCCCCACTGGTCACTCCGGATGATCTGCATCCTGCGCAGGATTCCATGGACGAGGATCCCGTCGATCTTGATGATGTCGGAGAATCAGACTATAAGAGGACAAAGAGGGGTCGTCAGAGTGGGCAGAAGATCCAGGGGTACAGATAGTGTTTAAAGGTTCAGTCCATAGGACCGCAAAAAACCGGTGGACCGAACTGAACCAGACCATGGTCCGGTCTTTTTTTCGGTTGCAGCTGCCCCAATTTGGGGTTGGTCCGGTTGCTGGTTGCCTCATTTCGAAAATCTTTTAAAACCGTTCAAAGACCGGTTTTAATCGGTTGCAACCGGTTAAACGGTCACGTGCGTTACATAGCCTTGTAACCACGTTTATTGCCTTTTATTGGGATTTTGTTTCATCAAAAACGGTTAAGAATTGAGAAAGATATAACCAAATCCATACTTTACCTGAGTCTCTATGAGATGTAATTCAGTTTCAGTCATAGCTATGTCAAATCTTCATTAAATCTCTTGAAAATTGGTAGAATGATGGGTATTTATGTGCTTTACTATTTTATATAACCCGTTTATTTTTCAGAGTAATAATGGTTGAGATACAAATGGTTTATATTGGTATAATAAATTATACGCAAAAAAACTGGTCTGGATCGGTCTGAACCGGTATCATGGACTGCAAAAGACCGGTCCTAGGTGGTTCGGTTCGGTTCCCTCAATATCTGGGTCGGTCCTGGACCGGTTGCGGTCCACGGTTGCGCGTTTTCGGGGCAAAAAACCGGACTGAACTGAACCTTTAAACACTAGGTACAGAAGGCAGGACGAGGAACGCGAAGAGCGGAAGAGATGCCGGCACCGGCGCTGAAGGAGCTCACCACCACGGACGATGCTCCAATCTCACGGGGGGGCTTTGTGATACTGTAGTGCTACTTACCTATCTTGCGTAAATGATCATGTTGCTTTACCTTCCAGCTTGGGGTTCAATTGGAAGGGAAACTTGAAGTGAGAACTTGTTGTGGGTGCATACCCGCATATTTCCAAGCTATTCTTTATACCCACACGCTTCTAGAGGAGCGGATATGTACACCTGGACAAGCTGTTTGGTGTTCTAGTGTTCTAGCTAGCATACAGTGCTTGCTAAATGTATGATGAGTGGCCAATGAGTGGCTGATGTCCACTGTTAGAAGTCTTTTGTCACCGTCGAATGAGAAACTCAACGGAAATCACTATTGATAAATATATACGTACCTTCTAGAATGACAGAAAGTCTTCAAACACCCGAACTTCAAGGGGGTGAGAACTTTGAAGGAGAAAGTATATAAGTTGAGCTTGAGCCAGCAGTTTCGAAAGCATACCAGCAAGTTTGCATATGGCCAAGTCTCGAAATTGCCACTTATCTGGTCTCCAAGATTGTAAGTAGCACCTTTATTGTTGAAACACTGCGACAGAAAATGACTTTATGCAGATCCAGTCACGCTCACCTGTATAATCGATCCAATTACAAAAAATGTTGTTTTTGCCGAATGTTGCACCAGCCTGCCATGGAGCAATGTGAGGTTAGTACTTGTTGAGAGTGGAGAGTTTCGCTTGCTTAACGGTGTTTGCAGACGAATCATTCAACGAGTCAATGGGAGCTACATATTGTCCTCCATGCCTCAAATCAGACAACGGAGAGGAATGGAGCGACAACTAGCTGAGTGGTTCTGGCACTGAGCAGCAGAATGAGATTGTCACGTCATCAGATCGGGGTAGGAAAGGGCATCACCTTCATCTGAGGGCATGGAGCACATAGGTTTGAGCTACCGTTTACCCACAGAGCGAGTTCTTTGTCATCGATTAGTTGTCCAGAACGTTGAGACGCAAGAGATTTGTCACAGTCCTGTCACCTCTGAATAAAACAATCTCATGGCCCACGGTTTGTCTTTCACAAGACAATGCTTGTCAAGGGGGTGGCGGAACGTGGATCCCGGATATAGGGTTGGGGGAGGGGGCATCTGTCAGAGGCCTTAAATTTTTTTGTGATCTTCTCTAATAAAATCCATTCACATGGTCTGCAACACTACCAGAGCACCCTTGGAGCTTGATTTGGTAAGTTGCACACATATTCGGTCAGTAATTTTCGATACCTTGCGTACGTCCTGATGTGTGTGGCACTTACAGACGTTTCCTGGGCGTGACACCCTGAAAGTGATGGAGTCGACGTCGGGCACATAGGTGGTTGGCATGGCGCCGGGTCAGTCGACAAGTTCAATGAGCGCAGAGAACCACGGAAGGTCGTCGCTGTCATTGGTAAACAACGTTTGGAGATAACGGCTGTCAATAACCGATGGTTCCTTCCAGGAAAAACATAGGAGGGTGGGAAGAACATACCGGATTTGGGGGGGTAAGGGGAGGGGGGGTTGAGCACTAGGGCCTTAATTCTTCTTGCGACTGTA
The DNA here is from genome assembly GCF_000143565.1 of Laccaria bicolor S238N-H82. NCBI lineage: Eukaryota > Fungi > Basidiomycota > Agaricomycetes > Agaricales > Hydnangiaceae > Laccaria > Laccaria bicolor. The sequence goes on from NW_001889888.1 coordinate 730,866, forward strand.
TATGTAAATTCCACGTTCCGCCACCCCCTTGATGCTTGTATATACTTGGTATATACACAATATGGGCAAAGTATATGCGTCGACAATTGAACCAGAAAAAGTGAAAACATAAGGCAAACATAAGGTGACTTGAAAAACATAAGTATGTAAAGAGAAAACATAGAGGGTAAGTATGATACTTGAACAAATGTTTCATTGTTCAAGTTGTATATACAAAGCGTATGTTGAACCAGAAAAGTAAAAACATAAGATGACTTGAAAAAATACAAGTAAAGAGAAAACATAGCGGGTAATTATAAGTAGGAATCAGGAAATAACCGGCAAAGAGCATTCGGAAACGTTCCTTGAGTTTCAAGTCCGACTCCGAGGAGATGCCTTTGATCAATTGCAAATATTGAAATCCTGATTCCTGGCTGATACGCAAGGCGCACTGTAGACCTGTCATCGTCGCGTGATGACACAATCGGGTTAACCAAACAATAGACGCACTTTCGGAGACACAACCCACAAAACCGTTGACCACAACCTCCATTCCCGTTATGCATTGACCGTTGCTCCTTCTACCTCCTGTGATATGCTAATACTCCCACTTTATCCTAATCTTTAGAGTGTGCGAGGAACACCGCGGTTGAATCAATCTATCAAGTTTCAACGCTCCAATCACCAATGCCAATCCAGCAGTGCAGCGCAGTTATAGATCAGCCTTCCGAATCTTTCCTCAACCCACAGAGTTGTTCGTTGATAGTACCTCACAAATGGACCCACTTGCATCTCTCCACCCACCGCCTCACATGCCCAATCTTAATCCTACCCTAATCCACACATTCATAGCTCTCCAGCTTTCAGGCCCCTCAATCTTCCTGCTCATCCTCGCTACAGCCCTCCTCTGCAAAACTAGAATAAACCGCCACCCTGTGTGGTACAACTTCTGCGTCTCATGGGTCATCTTCGGGGTGTCATTTTCGCTGCTCACTTTGTGCGGAGAACAGTTCAAGTTTGAGCCAAGGAAAAGGGTGTGCTTCATCCAGGCGGGGTTGGTGTATGCTGCGCCGTTTTTGTGCGTATGCTCGATGTTCCTTTTGTAAGTGTGGTATTGACCTTGTGGGGATGCAGGGCTTCTTGGTGTTCACTTGGACTTGTTGTTCAAGTGCATCAGTAATTGAGCAAATCAGTTTCCACGGGTTTCTCAACCCTGGCAACCTCCGAAAACCACTAAAAACCTCGAAACATTGAAAAGTATCGAAACTTGGCAACCTATGTATCCTTTGGTGGAAACCTGCCGCCCAATAGCGTAAGATATACATGATCACTAGTCCCTGACCGGAGAAACCCTTAGACTATTCCTTTTCGGGTTTCCGGAAACCCCGGCAACTTCCAAAACCAGTAAAAACCCGGAATCTATTTTGCCATGTTACTGATGTGGGTGTTCAAGTTGTTTGTTGCGGCAAGCACGTTTCTACCCAAAGTGACCATGCGATCTTACCTGCTGCTGAGCGTATTATCGGTTCTCTCGAGTTCACCAACCAAGAAGAGGTACCCGAAGATTATAGCCTTTGTAGAAGCTCGTTCCTTTTTGCATCAAGCCGTTTGTTGACGTCTGCCAAGGTCCTCATATTTCCTTGGATCGCTTGGATCGTCGTACTTTGCGTAGTCTTCATGGTGAGCATATTAAACAGTCATTCTTCGGAGAATTCATTATCGTTTCAGTACACCTCGCGACACAGGGAATTGATTCAACTCTCGCCCAACGGGACCTTCTGCGTTTTGAGGCACCACATTGTGTAAGGCTTTTCCAAGGTCATCCAGCCAGTGAATTTACGTATACGACCAAGACCGAAGGTTACGTCCGCGTCAGCAACTATCGTTTCAATCAGTATAATCATCGCAGAAGGAAAGTTATCAATCAATTAATCAAGAATTGAAGCTGGCTGATGGTTGGGCGTATAGTGATCATTGGCATGCGCCTCTACCGATATCGAGCGGTGATTGAAATTTTCAGTCAAGCACTCGGAATGGCCATTAGGGTGCTGATTTTTACGTTGGCTGGTATCGTTTCCATTGCGTGAGTGGTTCTTCGGGCACCAGAGACAGTCGTGCTGAAACTTTCAAGTGTCAGCTTAGTGTTTGTGATAACTCGGAACCGGGGTGTTCAGTTTGATGTGGTGCTCGCTACTCGTAAGTCTATAATTCTTTGATACGTATCTCAATCTTCTCAACTTCCCGTCACCAGTCCCGCTTTCAACTGCCATCATATTCGGGAGCCAGATGGTCAGATATATCTTCGCGAGAAAAGAAATGCTGCATACCTGACTGACCTCGCCCCCCGCTAGGACCTCTTGCGTGGGCTGATATTCTGGAAACCAGCTGTAGGTCCAGGGAGCGCGAGCTCAGGTACCAGCTTTGAGTGGATAACCACGGCGTTCCTGCGAACGATATCAATTCGACGCCAGGTGTCTGGCTCCCGGGGCTCCGTCCCTCTCCCGGCTGAGCTTGAGAGTTCGAGGTCGACGGCAAATCTGACGTTGAGTGGAGACTCGGACGAGGAAGATTTGGAGCTTTGACGGGTCTGTCCAAGGCCGTTTTCAACTTTGAACTTTGGGCGAGTGCGTCGCCTTGTTTACATGTATTTGTATGATGCAAAGATAGCAACAACTTTTGATTCTAGTCCATTTTGAGAAGTGTGCTTGTCCCTGCAGTCGGCGGCGGTTCCCAGACCTTCCCAGACTCGAGTTCCCTTTCTTCATCCCTTCAAAGCTTCAAGTGACCCTTGCGAGGATCAATGATTTAATGAAGCCGATTTCTTGCAGTACCTTTTGGCTTGCCGCTTATGGGCGTTTCTTTGTCTACCGCTCGGTGGTGTATTTAAGAGCTGGGATGGTTGGATATGGGTATCGTTGTGTTTAACTGCTTTTCGAAAACCCCGCCCAACCACACTCACTCACTTACACACTCTCGGACTTGTCCATCGAAATGCAATTCACACTCGTTACATCTTTGCTCATTGCCTGCAGTGAGTCTTCCGGACTACCTGGGTTTCCTGCGCGCCTGCTTATCTTCCTTTTCCAGTGACCGTTCTCGTGGCTTCTTCGCCTATACCGGTGCCCGTCGCAGTTGCGGAGGCCATCGTACGTCCGCTCTCACATACTTTTTTGACTTGTGTATATTGACAAAATATCCTACCACCACAGCCTGATGCGTCGGAAGAAGCTCGAGGCTGCAGCGTATTTGGGTGCTTTTGAGACACGCGTGCTCGTCGTAACCATGGACTCAAAAAAGTCCGTCGACACCAGTCAACCCAAAGACTACTTGTGCGCCTACTACATCCCCTCACGGCGCCCATTCCCCATTCTCGCTCTCAAGCGCTAAAAACCAATATTCTTATTCGACATTCGTGGCCCACCCATATCAAGCCAACAACACACTCCTTCTCTCGCATATCTATGCATAACTTAAGCGCTGCAATTGCGCTCGTCCTGTCTTTTCGAATGCTGCTGTAGCATATATCGCATATGTTTTCGACTCTTTGCCTTTCTACTCGCTTCGCTTTTTGGCCGTTGCGCGCGTGCCACCCGCCCTCTCGTTAGATATATAGATTGCTCTTTCCATCTTTCGCATTCTGTTTCGGACATTGTATTATAGTCTCAATACTCGCGGGTTTCTTGTTGGAATGTAAATATTGAACACAAGGATTGTGAATTTTAACCCTTTGAATCTTGAAGAGCGCTATGTATGTACTATCACTGAACTGTAAGTATTTTGCAAATCGACCAACTCCTTGAGTCATTGCGAGCGCAGCGACATAGGGTGAAAGGCCGGACAAACAAATACATATTGATTGACACACGACATTTGCACGACATCAGAGAATATCGTATATCTCAACAAGTATTTACTCCTTATCCTTAAAATCTTAGATTTAGGTGGGGACTGATAGCGTTTGCAATAATAAAATTGTGACGTGCAGTTGCCACACAACTCGGAATGGCGAAGCACAGAGTGGATGCGTGATTACATAGGATTCCCCTGTCCAGTCACATCGCGTGACCGTCACCTGTAACCAAAATTTCCCTACTTCTTCCCTCCGCCTTGCAACGTCACCACGAAAATGGCAGCAGCAGCGGCCCTAGGCCCGCCCGCCTCCCCCTTCTCCACCCTCCTCCGCTCCTCCCGCTTCGCCTCCTACGACCCGTACATCCGACAAACATACTCATCCCCCCTACCAGCCTACTCCTCCCGAGGAAACTGGGGTCTCAAACGGCCCATCTCCCTGCGTCGTCGGAATGCGTTTATAACGCTGAAGAACTACGAAGAGCATGCGCAGTTTGTTGAGTGGAGTCATGCGGAGAGTCAGGTTAGGTTTGTGAGGCGGGTTGAGGCGATGAATATTTTGCCGAAGGTTGTTACGGGGACTGCGTGGGCGAAGGGGCTTGGGTGGGGGGAGGAGGGGGTTTGGAGTGTTGATTCGGAGTTTGGGGAGGCGCAGTGGGAGAGCGACCGGGAGAGGGAGGCGAATTTGGAAGGACCGCCAAAAAAAGTCGAGGCAAAGGAAGCAAAGCCGGAACAAGATGTGGACTTTAGAACGCTAGGGCAAAAAGGACCTGGCTCGTACTCGCCCAAACGACTCTACTCGACCAACGTGCAAGAGTTGATCCCGAATATAGAAGCCATGAGTCCTCGGGAGTTTGAAAAGTTTCTGACAAAGCTGAGGGGATCTAGGGAGGAGTTCGGGGAGCATTTGAGGGGAGTTATGAGGAGGCGTAACGGGGGTGAGAATGCGGGGGACGGGGAGAAGAGCATGTTTGAGCTCGCGCTTCAGAATGCTGAAGAGACGGATTATCATATGGCGTTTATTGGGGTACGGACCGCGGGGGAGTATCACCGGACCTTGAAGGACGATTTGAAGGCTGTCAAGGAGGCGCAGTCTTCTACGGACTATTCTACTCGTCTCAAGCACTACCCCATCGACGCCACCACCACTAAGAAGAACGGCGGGGGATGGCACCCCAAAATCAAACCACAACCCCACCGCACGGGCGGGCTCCTCTACTCCCACCCCACACTGCTCGAAACGTATTTTACGACGAAGCCGCAGTCGGGTATCGTCCTCCAGGAGCAATTTGTCGATTCAGGACGGTACAGTCTAAAACTCGGAGAGGTGGACGGCGCGAAAAAGACGTTTATCGCTTCGTTTGGTGGGTTGTTGGCGGACATGGCTGCTAAAGAGTCCGGGAACACGCCTCCCCTCGTGTCCAGCGTTAACTCTCCGAAGGGAGGGACGGTGGGTGAGGTGGAGAGGAGCGTGGCGCAGATGAGGATAAAGGCGTTGGATGTTGAGAAGCCCCCGAATGTGGTTGGGAGGAGGGGACAGGGGCTCAAGGCTGTGGGTCTGAGAGCGAGTGTGATGGTGGATGTGCCGCATGCGGAGAGGGCGCAGGAGAATGCGTTTTGGCCCGGGAGTTGGGAGTATGTGAGGGCTGAAAGGGTGGAGACGAAGCCGATGAGGTTGGCTAATCTTACTTCCCCGAGGACGTATGGGACGGGGAAACCGATGTATCAGGTGAAGCAGCCGACGGAGGAAGAGAAGAAAAAGAAGAACGCGAATATCCTTGGCGTTTTGAGAAAGTCGGTGGAGAAGGCTAACAAAAACGGTAAGGATGAAGCGGGGCCGGAGGATCTTTAACTATTACAGTAGTAAGAGCCTTGTGAGCGACCAGAATATCCATCAACCTCTCCGAGCCTACTCCGAGCCTGCAAGTTGATCCTTGTTGCAACCGTTCACTTCCTTTGCCACCCTTCCTCTCATTTTTTTTTCCATGTAGATACTACTCGGTTCATATCAATAACATTTATTATCGCCCTTTTCGTAGGTACTTTCGAAGGGGAATAGTGACGGGAGGGTGTTGCTCAACGTTGAACACGACGACAAAAGTTCTGGGGTGTGACGGTCCGGCGGGCCGCTCTCTCCGCATGGAGGAAACAAATGTAAATATAGATTGTCCAAATCGCCTCCATTGCCTCGTGTCTTCATCCTGTCCCTCTCCTAGATTATGCTTCTTGAGCCATAAGACTTTCTCTTCACTATCATTTCCTTTCTCCAACGTCATACGTCTCATCTTTCCACAAGCTCAAGTCTTCCTTCCCAGTCAATTCCCAGTCCTTTAGGGGCAAGTTCGAGCGCCAGAAAACAAGCCCAGATGTCTAGCGCACAGCCGCGTTTACTCGCCCTTTCCTATGGTGACATGACGACTGTTTGTCTAGTACGCATATATTCCTCTTATGTGGCTCATATCCAGCTCAAGACCCTTGAAAATAGCTCACTGCTTTCAGTGTTGCTTCGTCTATCCCGCAAAAGTGGGTTATACCCAGAATGTATCATTCTAAAAGACGTTGTACATGAAGACAATTGTGCTGTTGCCCCGGGGCACTTTGGGGAGGTTTGGAAAGGGAAGTTTCGCAATCAACAAGTTTGTCTCAAGGTCGTCAAGATCTATAAGCAATCTGATGTTCATCGCCTTTTGAAAGTGGGCTTCTTCCGTTTCCATGCAACAATGATGGTTTTGACTTCAACTATTTTAGGTTTTTGCTAAGGAAGCAATTTTGTGGAGCCGGCTTTCACATCAAAATTTGCTTCCATTTTATGGCATATATTATCTCACATATGGTCACGGCCGAGTATGTCTGGTCTCTCCATGGATGAATAACGGAAACATAAAGGAGTATCTCCTCGAAAATCCACAGGTGGATCGTGTCCTCCTGGTGCGTTTTTGTTGTGATGGGGAAAACAAATCGCTCTGATTTGGTGAAGGTGTCCGATGTTGCCGCTGGAGTGTTGTACCTGCATCAAAAAGTAAAAATTGTTCATGGAGATTTAAAGGGGGTGAATCTCCATTTTTCTATGTTCCGGAAAACACTGTTAAATTGATTAACAGGTGAACATTCTTGTAACAGAATCCGGGAAAGCCTGTCTTGCAGACTTCGGTCTTTCTAATCACGTTGATGCTGAAATACTAACGTGGACATCCGAAAGTTCTGCAAATACTGGTCGGACTGTTCGTTGGCAAGCTCCAGAATTATTCAATCCGGAAAACGGGAAATCCAAGTCAACAAAAGAGACTGATGTTTATGCCTTTTCTTGTGTATGTTATGAGGTATGTGTCATATGTCCAGTGCCGGGTTTCTTTGCACATTTAAATTTTATGAAGATCTTTACCTGTCAGGTTCCGTTTCATGAGATACCCCGGGACTTTACCGTCATGATGAAAGTCATGGAGGGTAAACGTCCTTCTCGCCCGGCGAAGAATAGCGTGCCTTTCGTTGAATGGGGGCTCACAGACTCTATGTGGAGGTTGATGGAGCAGTGCTGGGATCGAGATCCGAAGAATCGTCCTACGATGAGCAGCATTTCCAGGAAGGGCTTTCTTTCTTCGCTTGTTGACAATAGACCCCCGGGAAAGGGGGAAGCTCTTTCGCCACCACAATTCCGCGGAGCCATGCATGGATTTTTATAAGTGTTTACTGTTGCCCCAATCATATAATATTACATGTGTTCTCGTGAATTCAACGCACCTGAGTATCACAAGTCCGAGATTATTTGTTGTAAGCGCCTTGGGTGATGTTCAATTCGCATCATACTTACTTCTGTCGTTGGACAGCCAGATGGCCAACGTCATTGCCCACTTGAATGGCGACGGTGCTTTGGCCTTTACCTACTGAACGTTCGTTCGATGGAAAAAACGCGAGCAGGACGTGCGAAATCGGTTGACCGTGCGGATACGATGAAGATGTGCTCTCTGAAGCAATTAGAGGCGGAAGACATGATAATCAACGCCGGAAACGTTGTGTCAATGTTCGCTGAAGAGGTTGAAAACATGCACGTGACCTAAGTTCAAAAACAGAATTTCATTCAACGATTGAATAGACATACAAACTCCACTGGTTCATGGGGAGTAGGGAAAGAATAGAAACCAGAAATGCAGCGGTAGTGGTACCGGCGCAACAGCAGCGGACGTGAATGGATATGGGGGCGAAGTGAGTGTTCAAGACGAACATGCATCTCCTCCCACATCGCCTGACTCGCACTTATACCCACAAACATCTCCTCGTCCACCGTTGGTGCCCAGGGAGAGTCATCTCTCGACTTCACAGCCTACCAAAAAAGAAAAAGGCATCGTGTCAGAATCGACAGAGGACATGGAGAAGAAAAGAGAAGACGAAACCTTGCTCAAAAGTCCTCCCTCCTCTCAGTCTCCTGCTTAAGATACCCAAGCAACACCGTCTGATGTTGAACATCCAATAACGCCTCATCAACTTGTTCCTTCGTGAACTGCGGTGGCGGGTCCGAGCACGTCACGGTCCCGACTGTGGAGACTTGGGCACTGATGTCGTTTGATTCGATCTACCAAAGGGTTACATAGGTAGATGAAAGAATGAAGGATGAAAGGAGTGAACGCACCATGCTGAAGTTCCCCGACCTCGTCCTCTGAACCGATCTTGATTGCTTTGCCAATGTCCGCGAGGTGAAGGGTGAGTAGGTGGCTGTCAGCTTCTTCAACACCCAGCGAGGCGCACGGGCGACGGCTTGGCTGATTTTTTCTCCTGTCACGAAATGGGCTAAACGAGGTAGAGAGGGATATCAAGGACTTACAGTAGAGAATATCTGCATCTCTTTATCTTATATCTCATGAAGCAATTCGGTGCTTTGTGGGTAGGCGCTGATGAAGGCGTGATACGAGGTGCTCTTGAACAAACGGATGAGCAGGGGGTCGGTGTATCTCGGAAGAGGTGATGTCTGTTCGATATCCGCGTAGGTAAGACAGCGAAAGCAGGGGAGAGGGGAACGAACCTTGCCCCTGGATATCAGCTGAACCAGCTTCAACGTCTTCAAAGCCCCATCTGCAACGCCGAGGGATCTCAAAGTACTCTTCGGCTTCAGGCCAGCGTTTCAGTGCAGCGAGCGCGATACCGCCAGCATAGTGATATGTGAGGTCGACGTTGTAGTGCAGATCTGAAATGTTGATGTCGACGTTGAAGATGGGGTTTTCGTTTCGAGTACTGGCAGGGCTTCGATGCACTCCGTGAGTGTGATAACGTGAAAGGGAGGACGGCGACGTACGGTCAAGAATATGGGGTGGATGGTGGTCAGGAATCATGGATCGGAAGGATAGCGAGAGACAAGCTTGTAAGATGGATGGATGGTCAGCTTTAGCTGTGAGAGGTCGTTCGTGACAATCAGAAAAGAGACAGCCTGCGCCATTCGACTGGCCAGCCATGCTTCTTATACCCTTGGCGAGGATGGTTACTATAGTATGATGAGAAGCTGTTCAATGAGCATTATGGCTATAGACACGTACCGCAATCTGGCGCCACACGAGCTTGTTCTGGGCTGAAGTTCCTGCACAAGTCGACGATCACCGGCCACGGTGGCTGCGGCACCCCTTGGAGAGTCATATGTGCCGTCCTACCTGATAATCAGATATACTGTTCGAACCTTTGAGGAATGGGACTCACAGGATGTCAGGATGCGACGAGCTCCAAAGTGGTCGCCGTCACAGCTAACACCGAAGGCGGATCTTGATCACCAGGTAACACGCTGGCTAGGTGTGATCGCGGTTATTTTTTGGCAGGATATTGCCTAGAGTAAGATTGAGGGCCGAAATGCTATTGGCCGCCGTGATGCACAACCTGATCGATGCTGGTAAGGTTTCCTGGCGCCATTGTTCCTTCGCCTGTGTCGAATTTTGATAAAAAAGAGTCATAAGCATCGCAGCTAAGAGTATCAAAACACTATTCGCAGTCAGTTACGACCTTCAACTAGCTCGCTCGTTCCAGACACCCACACCCACGCGCTCTGTTGATTATAGTCGTGTGACTCACTGTTATAGTTCAGCCAACTACCGATCGATCTGTAGTGATCTGCCTCGGCGCTCAGTTGCGCGTAGGCGAAAGCGATATCGGACCAGCGTTCGACGATGTAGGACGATGTCGAGGAACACGAGAGCTTCGTGGAGGTTTCGCGAATCGTAATATTCAAATTGACGTAACAAATCACGAGGGTCACGTTGTGTCACAAGAATCTCAAGAAAGAAATTTCAGATTGCCACAGGCTCGTCCTACAAGAGAAATACGTTGATTAAGGACGGTTTCGTTTGAAGATTGAGGGAGAGGACGGTGCGGAAAAGGCGTTTATGGCTTCGTTTGGTGGGTTGTTGACGGAGATGAGTGCGCAAACACGCCTCCTCTCGTTTCAACGCAAGTTCAACGTCAACTCTCATGCGGAGGCCTCTCTCACACTACAACGGATGGCAGCGGATACGAAACTTGCAAGTAAGTCAATAATCCTAAACTTTGCACCTGACGCATACTTATCTTGCTTGACGAACGTTTGAGGTTGAGGGCAGTACGACCGCGATCAGTTTCCGAGTGCCCGAACAGCCGTTACTGGGGCACAAACGAATGTGGGCCTAATATGCCTATTGGGGCAGCACTACCCACTTTATGATCGACGGAGGGCGTTGGGTGCAACGTAGGCGCTGAAAACCACACCCCATTTGTAGCCAACGTTAGGATCAGCTAACATGTTATCAGAGTTTCATCAAGCTATAAAACGACGATCTGGGTTGCTGGGAACCCCTGCACTGGCATTCGCAGACCAAAGGGCGAAATGAGTTCCCTATCTCCTCTCTCCGATGCTCCCCTTCAGCATATTGTCAAATTGAAGGATGATATTGACATGGATGCCCATATTGTGACTTTCAACAACGCAAGGGGTAACGGTCATATCGTCCATCGCAAGTGGGACCCTAGGTTCTTGAATGCATACCTGGGTGAGTTTCAATGTTCCAGCACATACAGAGTCTGTGTACCTGACTATATTACTCAATATTTCGGCAGGTACCTTCAGTGAAGCAGTGCTTGAAGAAATCAAAGGCCATCCGAATGCCGAGTTCGTAACGGAGGATAGCGAACAAAGCGACGAATTTGAAGTGACAACTCAGTTAGTCATGGTCCCTCCGATCCCCACAATCTCCCATCGTTAATCGAGTTGATACAGGAATGACGCAGGATGGGGAGTGTCTCGTATTAATCATGTGAAGTCCCTGAAGGGGAAATCGGACCAATTGACGAACTACGATTATGAGTATGACTCGACCAGTGAAGTCGGATCCGGCGTGGATATCTATATTCTTGGTTCGTTGTGTTCCACTCGTCGTTGTGATGATTTTCACCCTAAGTAAACTTATCTGCAGATTCGGGCATGTATTCTCTGACCTTCTCAGTCCTTATTTTTATAATTCTGATTGTGTTCCCTGATCAGGAATATGCACTGAACATGTAAGTGACTTACCGTTAAGCGACCTCGATAGCTGATATGCAATTTGTGATAGGTGGATTTCGGTGGACGCGCTACGTGGGGGATTACAATCAGTGTGTCAAATATATTTTGCCAAATCGCCAAGCACTGAATTTACATTTCATTATTTTGCGGGTCCAGATGGGACGGACGTGAGCGTGCCTCTTGCATAGGAGAGCTATTGCCATTGATTTTCTCTTCAGGGCGTTGACGTTAAGGGTCATGGTACGCACGTCGCGTCAGTGAATTTTATAACTCGCTCCAGTATCCTGCTTACAAAATGTTATCAAAGTGGCATAGCAGGCGGTTCGCGATGGGGAATTGCAAAAGTGATTGAATCTCACATTGGCAAAGAATGATACTCATTGATTATTGTGCTTTGCTCAGGGAGCCAACCTGATTGCGGTGAAGGTCTTGGATGACGAAGGGTGACCATCTCCATTTGTTTCTGGGAATGGGAGAGTACTAATTGAAAATCCGACGTTCAAGTCATGGTCGCCAATCCTACAAGTAAGCTTTGATTATCCTTCAAGTGATTGTATGTTTGACCATGCGTCGCCCAGCCTGATAGGACTTGAATACGTCTTCATGCGTCGCCTGTTTGACGGACGGTCGTCAATCATCAATATGAGCTACGGAGGCCAACAAGGCCAAAGCGAGATCATAGATTTTGCATTGATGAGGGTAAGAGTAAATTCACAATAAAATTCTATCGAAATTCTCATCGTCGCAAAAGATCACTTCAGTCGGCATTCATGTCACGGTAGGCGTCTATCCAATCTAATAAAACAATTTTTGAAGGAACATTTATCAGGTGGCAGCTGGCAACAAAAACGTTGATGCGAAGGATACATCTCCCGCCAATTGTCCCTGTGTTAACACAGTTGGGGCGACAGATATCAACGATGACAGATATATTAAAGAACACGACGACGATACGATAACTGGGTCGAATTTCGGTGAGCTGCTTTGCGGCCTCGGAGTTGAGCTTCAGTTGACGGGCTATCTATTATACGCAGGTCCTTGCGTTGACTTCTTCGCCCCTGGGTTTCAGATTACGAGCTGCTCCATTAAAAAGGACAAGGTACTTGTAAAAGCCACTCCTGAATCCATTTTTGAATTTTATCGACATGCTTAAAAAGAACGGAAAATACACAAAATCTACAAAGAAAGACGGCACCTCAATGGTTTTTATTCCTCACTTCCTGTCTGGCGGTATTTAATTATTTCCCAAATTTTATTAGGCGGCGCCGCTTGTCGCTGGAGTAATAGCCGCCATTATTTCGCTGGTGGGAGACATCCCACCTCCAGGAATGACGAACATCCTCAAAGCACTCTGCTTGAGGAACATTTTGGGTCGCATTCGTGAGAAAGTTTTCTGAATTTCTTGCGTATTTTACCCTCATTATGAATATTCCAGCTGACGACGGGACTCCCAATGCTCTCATACGCGGAGCTCTGCATGTCCCAATTGCCTTTTCCTTGACATCAGATTGGGCAAGTATGGCCATTAACAACCGGAATACCACCCTCAGCCGAATCAAAGCCAATAAATACGACGAGAATACATCTACAACATCTAAATCGGTTCAATACGGGATAGAGGGAAGTCGTGTATACCATGACTGTACCATTCCGTGAGTACAACTGCTGCGTTGTCCCGTGAAATCGAATTCAATACCACCGAACTAGCCTCATGTTTGTGAGCGTGGACTTGTCTGTCGACATTTCGCTCTGCCACGGTAGCGATGGTAAAGAGGACGAAGATCAGGCGGGAATGGCAACGGCGACCTTCGCATCCGTGAGCCGACTTCCATTCCTCATAAATGTACTTTACCTACGCTCACGTTATTTCAGGAAGAATATGTGAGTGCAGGGATAAGCGATAACGTGAGGAATGACGACGATTATAATGATTGTCCCCTCGAATCGTCTTGAGATATTGATGCGGGTTCAAATTGTGCAAGAAACTGCCAGGGGGCAAACTTGATGGTCTTTGCGAACTCCGTGTTCAAAATAAATACAAATCTTTGTTAAGAAAAAGCTTGCAACTCTTTCAGTGCCAGTTTTGATTATTCTAGGCGCAACATGCTGTCTAAGCACCAAATTTCACTATATAGTATAGCCTCTTAAGCGTGTTTCCTGACAGATTTCTCTCAAATAGAAAATAAATTTATGTTACAATTATCTATTTATATTCCCCCAAATATATTCAGAGTCCACTGTCGACGAGTTGTGAAGCTAGAAGGTATTTTTCCAAACTAGGTAACACCGCTGGTAGGCACGTTGTAATACTGATAATCCTGGCTGAGTGGTTTCGCGACATTTAGAAAGATATTCATACTGATGTTTTACAGTATGTTAAAGAAAAGATCTGAAAAAAACTGTGTGTACCAACTCTCGAAACATTTATATACATGGTGAAAAAAAATGGGCCAAAAGGATGTTTATTCAAAGTTGCCACCATCATCAGACAGTGACCACTGCAACTACCTGACCAGTGACCACATTGCAATTGGCAAGGATTCTAAGGCCCGGGGTCGCTCTTCTGGAAAATGGAGGCGATTATGTTTAACTTTGGTGTAACTTGTGGCTTTCACCCTTTTTTTCGCTTGCACAAGCTCAAAATAGTAAATTGTGAAACTAACATTCAAGACAGTACGACATCCATCAAATTGGCGGTGTACTGTGACATCGTCTTCATCGCCTCGTGTCCTCATCGTGTCCCTCTTCAAGATTACGCGCCCTTCGCCACAAGACTTCTCAAGTTCACCGTCATGCTCCTCTCTCCAGCGTAGGCACTGTCTCATTTTCTTTTCTCCGACGTACGTCTCATCTTTCATGGTGCTTGCCCTCGACAGGTCCACAAGCGCAAGTCTTCCTGCCCAGTCCTTTTGGGACACGTTCAGACCAAAGAACAAGGACGATATGCGCAACAAGCAAGCTCAGAGGGCTCTCGCACGGCAGCGTTTACTCACCCTTGCCTATGGTGACATGGAGACTGTCCGTATGGTACGCATATATTCCTCTTATGTGGCTCATATCCCGCTCAAGACCCTTGAAAATAGCTCCCTAATAGTTATGCAGTGCGTCTGACGTCTACTGACATACATCTAACAATGACTGAAATTTGTTAGGAACTCGATGCCATCGCCCGAGATTGGATAAAGCCACCGCCAGAGGCAGTTTTCAGTTTACGCGTTCCAGTCGAGTATGCTTCCCTTCATGCTACAGTAAGCTTGCAAAGAGATCTTCATACGATCTCAGTTGCTTACTTGGGTTTGAAGCGATGGGTATCTGGTCCCAACATTTACGTAGGTTCTGGTTCTTATTCAAGCCCGGACGGTTCACTGAATATATATTCATAGCTTACAGGCGAGGACTCGTATCAAATCGCAGTCATGGGTGTACAAGGGCTTCGCGTCGAGATCGTCAGTGGCCCTCCTCCACCTCCAGACTCGGATGAGCCACCGTGAGTGAAGTTGAGATGCAGTGATTTATCAATCTCATCTCCTTTCGAAATATGTAGCCCACCTCCGTAAGCTATTCTTTACATCGCGCCATCCACGTCCCGAGACCATTTTACAGTCCGCCTCCTGAAATGCCCGCTACGTCCAGTCTGGAGTTGACGCCAGGTGAACATGTCGCACTCGACATCATAAACTCTGACGAACTTGACGTCATTGATCCACAAGTACTCATACGTTACATTATAGTTCAATGGTACTCCACATGGTCAATTGTACCTATGTACCATAGAGCTACCCCAATGGGGCCAATGCTATCTACACACTATTGAATAAAGTTGGGCCCAATGCATGCTTTTACCTTAAGGTGAGATGGTGTGGCCCAATTGTGAAATATCCCACAACATTGGGCCCAATTGCTATTTAACACATGATCATATGGTGGACCGACGAAAAAGTAGGCCGAAAGATATATCCGAAGACAGGGGGGGTCACTACTATGGCACCAATTTATCTGCCTTCTCAATCCTTGCTTTGATCCGAAGCTCCTCTTCATTCAGCATGATCATAGTATCCAACTGCCTCAACTGATCCTCTACGTGTGCCATTGCCTCCAAAAGAGCATTTCAAGCTCTCAAACCCACCTCATATTCCCGATGCAATACCCTGTGGGCTATTCGGGCTTATTCCAGTGGGTTGGTAAGTCTTCCCACATCAGGCAACATGACGTCAAAAAATGAGGCCATCTTCGGCTCAAATTCAAATCCGACATGTTAAAACCAAAGATTTTGTCAGCTGGTAGTGCCGAAATCCTTCCGGAAATATTGCGTTGCCTCCCAAAGACTATGTGCACTCAATAGATATTAAGACCGAGGATTTCATCCACTGGTTGTGCCGAAGTACCTGCGGAAATGTGGTGTTGCCTCTCAAAGAATATGTGCACTCAACACATGTTAAAACCGAAGATTTCGTCAGCTCATAGTGCCGAAGTACCTCCAGAAATATTGTGTGGCCTCTCAAAGAATATGTGCACTCAACACATGCTAAAACCGAAGATTTCGTTGGCTTGTAGTGCCGAAATCCCTCTGGAAATATTGTGTTGCCTCCCAAAGACTATGTGCACTCAATAGATATTAACACCGAGGATTTCTTCAGCTGGTAGTGCCGAAGTACCTCCGGAAATATTGTGTTACCACTGAGAATATGTGCATTCAATACAAGTTAAAACCGAAGATTTCGTCGGCTCGTAGTGACGAAATACCTCCGGGAATATTGTGTTGCCTTGCAAAGAATATGTGCACTCAGCACATGTTAAAACGGAGGATTTCGTCAGCTCATAGTGCCGAAGTACCTCCAGAAATATTGTGCGGCCTCTCAAAGAATATGTGCACTCAACACATGTTAAAATCGAAGAGTTCGTCGGCTTGTAGTGCCGAAATCCCTCTGGAAATATTGTGTTGCCTTGCAAAGAATATGTGCACTCAACACATGTTAAAACCGAAGATTTCCTCGGCTCGTAGTGCCGAAGTACCTCCAGAAATATTGGGTTGCCTCTCCGAGAATATGTGCACAACACATGTTAAAACAGAAGATTTCGTTGGCTCGTAGTGCCGAAGTACCTCCGGGAATATTGTGTTGCCTTGCAGAAAATATGTGCATTCATTACATGTTAAAACTGAAGATTTCATTGGCTGGTAGTGCCGAAATACCTCCAGAAATATTGTTTTGCCTCTCAAAGAATATGTGCACTCAACACATGTTAAAACCGAAGATTTCGTCAGCTTGTAGTGCCGAAGTACCTCCAGGAATATAGTGTTGCCTCCCAGAAAATATGTACATTCATTACATGTTACAACCGAAGATTTCATGGGCTGGTAGTGCCGAAATATCTCCGGAAATATTGTGTTGCCTCCCAAAGACTATGTGTAGTCAATAGATATCAAAGCCGAAGATTTTGTCGGCTTGTAGTGCCGAAGTACCTCCGGAAATATTGTGTTGCCTCTTGGAGACTATGTGCACTCAACACATGTCAAAACCGAAAGTTTTGTCGGCTGGTTGTGCCGAAGTCCCTCTGGAAATATTGTGTTGCCTCCCAAAGTCTATGTGCACTCAATGGATATTAAAACTGAAGAGTTCGTCGCCTTGTAGTACCGAAGTATGTCCGGAAATATTGTGTTGCCTCTCCAAGAATATGTGCACTCAACACATGTTAAAACCGAAGATTTCGTCGGCTTGTAGTGCCGAAGTACCTCCGGAAATATTGTGTTGCCTCTTGGAGACTATGTGCACTCAACACATGTCAAAACCGAAAATTTCGTCGCCTGGTTGTGCCGAAATCCTTCTGAAAATATTGTGTTGCCTCCCAAAGACTATGTTCACTCAGCACATGTTAAAACCAAGGATTTCGTCAGCTCATAGTGCCGAAGTACCTCCAGAAATATTGTGCGGCCTCTCAAAGAATATGTGCACTCAACACATGTTAAAACCGAAGATTTCGTCGGCTTGTAGTGCCGAAGTACCTCCGGAAATATTGTGTTGCCTCTTGGAGACTATGTGCACTCAACACATGTCAAGACTGAAAATTTCGTCAGCTGGTTGTGCCGAAATCCCTCTGGAAATATTCTATTGCCTCCCAAAGACTATGTGCACTCAATAGATATTGACACTGAGGATTTTGTCAGCTGGTAGTGCCGAAGTACCTCTGGAAATATTGTGTTGCCTCTCCAAGAATATGTGCACTCAACACATGTTAAAACCGAAGATTTCGTCGGCTCGTAGTGCCGAAGTACCTCCGGGAATATTGTGTTGCCTCCCAGAAAATATGTGCATTCATTACATGTTAAAACCGAAGATTTCATGGGCTGGTAGTGCCGAAATATCTCCGGAAATATTGTGTTGCCTCCCAAAGACTATGTGTAGTCAATAGATATCAAAGCCGAAGATTTTGTCGGCTGGTAGTGCCGAAGTACCTCCAGAAATATTGTGCCGCCTCTCAAAGAATATGTGCACTCAACACATGTTAAAACCGAAGATTTCGTCGGCTTGTAGTGCCGAAGTACCTCAAGGAATACCGTGTTGCCTCCCAGAAAATATGTGCATTCAATTACATATTAAAACCGAAGATTTCATCGGTTGGTTGTGCCGAAATACCTCCGGAAATATGGTGTTGCCTCACAAAGACTATGTGCACTCAATACATGTTAAAATCGAAGGTTTCGGTGGCTGGCAATGCCAAAATACATCTGGGAATATTGTTTTGCTTCTCGGAAAACATGTGCACTTTCAATAAGTCAAAGTAGCTGTGAAACCCGAAGATTTCAGCTTCTGTTAGTGCCGAAATTCTTGTTTGATTTCCTGGAAACATCGTTTGATGTTCCGGGAACATTGTTTAACCCCCCGGGAACATTGTTTGACCTTCCCAGAACCTTGTCTGACCATACGCAACTGTTGTTTCACCTTCTGGGGAATATTCATACCCACCATCATCATTGGTTGATCTTCTGAGCCGCCATGTAGTATAAAAGAAATTGTTGAAAATTCACCGTAGTGAAGGTTATACCTAACCTTTTGAGTTCACACACTGGATACATATCAATGTGGTTGAACAGAAGTAAGTTTACCATCTGCTTGCAACTCCAGAAAAAGACTGGGGGTGAGGGAGACCATTCAATCTCTTTCTTGATCCATCAATGCGTCAGTGAGCAGTTACTCATCTTGTAGTATTATCATGAAATGCTTTCAAATCTCCAAAATTTATCTGTCTTGAAATTCATCTGGCAACACGATATTTCTGGAGGCATTTCGGCATTACCAGCCAACGAAATCTTCGGTTTTAATATCTATTGACTGCACATAGTCTTTGGGAGGCAACACAATATTTCCGGAGGTATTTCGGCACTACCAGCCTATGAAATCTTCGGTTTTAACATGTGTTGAATGCAGATATTTTCTGGGAGGCAACACAATAGTCCCAGAGGTACTTTGGCACTACCAGCCAACGAAATCTTCAGCTTTGATATCTATTGACTACACATAGTCTTTGGGAGGCAACACAATATTTCCGGAGATATTTCGGCACTACCAGCCCATGAAATCTTCGGTTTTAACATGTAATGAATGCACATATTTTCTGGGAGGCAACACAATATTCCCGGAGGTACTTCGGCACTACAAGCCGAGGAAATCTTCGGTTTTAACATGTGTTGAGTGCACATATTCTCAGAGAGCCAACACAATATTTCCGGAGGTACTTCGGCACTACCAGCCGACAAAATCTTCGGCTTTGATATCTATTGACTACACATAGTCTTTGGGAGGCAACACAATATTTCCGGAGATATTTCGGCACTACCAGCCCATGAAATCTTCGGTTTTAACATGTAATGAATGCACATATTTTCTGGGAGGCAACACAATATTCCCGGAGGTACTTCGGCACTACAAGCCGAGGAAATCTTCGGTTTTAACATGTGTTGAGTGCACATATTCTCAGAGAGCCAACACAATATTTCCGGAGGTACTTCGGCACTACCAGCCGACAAAATCTTCGGCTTTGATATCTATTGACTACACATAGTCTTTGGGAGGCAACACAATATTTCCGGAGATATTTCGGCACTACCAGCCCATGAAATCTTCGGTTTTAACATGTAATGAATGCACATATTTTCTGGGAGGCAACACAATATTCCCGGAGGTACTTCGGCACTACAAGCCGAGGAAATCTTCGGTTTTAACATGTGTTGAGTGCACATATTCTCAGAGAGCCAA